>NW_004524588.1:2742963-2746087 GCF_000260255.1 Octodon degus
GGTGGGGGGGAGGGGCCTCCCCAGTCACACAGATGCGAGCCACAGAAGTAGCGGGGACACAGCCCTTTCCCTCAACTCTGCTTTTGAGTTTCATTTTTCAAGGGACTTCAGTGAGTTAAAACATGAGCGGCTATTTCTTGGCAACCAGCCTCACAAACACTCCCCCAATTTAATCTATTTCTGAATTCTCCTGTGCTTCCAGTCCTTGGTGGAAACGGCTGAAAAAGCTGTAAATTCAATGATGCCAAGCCACAATGGCTTTTTAGAAAGAGGTCACTGTCATCTCCCAAACTTTCAGTCTGTAAATACTAGTCAATGATGACAGGGAATGAAGACCTCCAGAAACAAACCATGAAATCGATTATCTACATTTAATTTCATTACAGACAGAACACAAATTATTTATTTATTTATTTTGTCTTTGAGACAAGTTCTCACTATGCAATTCAGGCTGATCTTCAGCTTACTTTGTGGCCCCAGCTGGTCTTGAACTCCTCCTGCCTCAGCCTCCCCATTGCTGGGCTTACAGAGGTGTGCCACCACACCCCACTAGAAAATTTATTCTTAATTGAGTGATCTCAACCCACTAATATAGGCAGTTAATTCATACACATCCTGTCAATAATCCTTTGATTATTACTACATCCAGGATGGAGGCTACTTTGCCCCTAGCTGTTTCATGAACTGCTCAGGCCTGATGATGCCCCCTGGTGGCTGCCACAAGAACGGTTGATTCCAATTCCACTTCACTTCCACTAACCTTGACTAGGTTTATGTAATTTCAGTATTCCGGAAAGCTGAGGCAGGATGGCAAATTTGAGCCCAGCCTGGGCAACTTAAAGGTTTGACAAAATCCTGTCTTAAAATAAATACAAAAAAATCAAAAGGGCTAGGGATGTAGTTCAGTTCAAAGGACCTGGGCTCAATCTTCAGTGTACACACACACACACACTGTTTATGTGCATGCTGAATTTCCTCTTTCCCACTTCCACTGATGGATCTTTACCACATACTTTCTCTATTGTACATGTATTATAAAAGCAACTATTGGAAAAATTTTGAAAACAAACAACTATAGTTTTCTCTAATCATATCCTGGATGATTTACATGGAATCTACGCTTCGTGCTCTTTTTTAAGGGACTATCTAATACATCAGATTTCCCAAATTCATGAACAAAACTCAGACACAGCCTCACCTGGGAGCCAAAGCACAGTGCACAGGGGCACCGAGCAGCACCAAACGCAGCCGAGAAAGGATCCTTATGTCCAGTCCACCTTTCAGCTCTGCACCTACTCTTCCCCAGCCAGGAGAGCAGGTGCTTAGCATACCTGCGGTGCTGAGTTCAACCTCCAGCACACGCGCACACACACACACTCACGCACACATGCACGCTTGCTTGCTCCCCACCTCAGCTGAGTGTGCTGGTGCACCTCTGCAATCCTGACACTGTGGGAGGCTGATGTAGGTAGGAGGATCCCAAGTTTAGGTCCAACCTGGGTTGACTTAGTGACTTAGCTGTTGAATGAAAGAAAGGGAAGGAGAGAGGAAGAAAGAGATGAAGGAAGGAGGAATGGAGAGAGAGAAGGAAGGAAGGATGGAAGGAAGGAAGGAAGGAAGGAAGGAAGGAAGAGCTGGGAAGCATACCTCAGTGCAAAGACTCTAGATTCAATCCACAGTACTGTCCCCTCAAAAAAGGGAGGAAAAGAAAAGAAAAAGAAAATCATCCCCAACTCATCTAGACACTGAAGGAAAATCCAGCACTGGATCTCACTGCTTCCTTTTTCCTGGTCCCCCACAGCCACACCATCAGCAAGTCCTGCCTCTGCAACAGCACCCCGCCCTCTCTTCTGCCCACCTCCTCTACCACCTTCCTGGCGCCCAGGGCCATCGTCACTCATGAGGGTCTCCTTCTGCCCTCCGAGCGGCCTTTCCCTTTCCCCTCTGCCTCAATGTCTACTCCCACAAGGGCAGCCATGCTGCACTCTTAGTACTCCTGCTTCCCACCAGACACACAGACTAACAGCCCCTCTCTGGCTTATAAAGCTTTCTGTGATGCAGACCCCTTCCTTTCTGCATATTGCTCTCTGCTTAGCTCACTAGGTGTCCACCAACTGGGATTGGAGTTTGTTCTTCAAACATCCCAAATCCCTTCTGCCTGAGGGTCACGGGCCTATGAGGTCTTCCCCTACCTGCTCCCATGTGGTCCCTGGCTGTTGAGATTGAATTTTAGGCTTAACCTCTTCATAGAGATAGCATTATATTTAAATTTCCTGCACAGCACTGTGACTATTTCTCCTGATCATGTTTTATGGGGGTGGGGGTTTGCTTATCTGTTTTGTTTTTTTTTTTTAGGGAAGAGTCTACAGGGTGTTCAGGATCTCTCTACTAGATCGGACTCAGTTGAGAACCGCCTGTTTATAGCCTCCCAAAAGCTGGGATTACAGGTGCATGCCACCACGCCCAGTCTCAATTGCCATCTCAGCGCACCCCAGGGCAGAGCCAGCACGGCAGGCCCAGGGATTGAACCCTCGGCCCCTGAGCCTACTTGTGGATGTTTTAATCGACTGAGCTATTTGGCCGGCCCTTGTTTTATGGTTATTGTCTCTCTCCTAAAATGTAAATTCCAGAAATGAAAATTTTTTCACGTTGAATCCTGCATCATTAGGGCCTTAAAAATGTTTGACACAGGGCTGGAGAGATGGCTCAGTGGAATAAGTGCTTTCCTGGCAAGTGCAAGGGCCTGAGTTCAATCCCCGGTTCTGCCAAAAAAAAAAAAAAAAAAAAAAAAAAAAAGTTTGACACAGAAAGGATGCTAAATAATATTTGTTATTTATTTAGTCAGAGAACAACGATAACTACAGTAATTACCAAGAGTATAATGGCAAAAGACTTTCCACAACTTAAGAGAAAATCTGCTTTTTATTTTTTGCTGTGCTGAGCATCGAACTTAGAACCTGGTACTTGTCACTTAACAAAGTCTACGTTACCACTGAGCTACATCTCCAGGGCCTTTAATTTTTTATTTTGAGATTCTTTTTTTTTAAAAAATTTATTTATTTATGTGTGTGTGTGTGTGTGTGTGTGTGTGTGTGTGGTCAGCTCAGCCCACCAGGGGGCGGGC
>NW_004524588.1:2746967-2749152 GCF_000260255.1 Octodon degus
ATTGAACTGCGGTCCCTGATGCTTTGCCAAGCTTGTTCTAAGTAGGTGCCTTAGACCACTGAGCCATCTCTCCAGCCCCTATTTTCTGAATTTTGATTAAATCTATATGTCAGTTGCATAAGCACTGAATCTACATTTCCAGTGGTTTGCACAGAACCTGGCACATAGTAAGTGTTCAATAAAGGGTTCCTGAATCAGTACCCCTCCATGTAGACAGTGAAATCCAGTATGTTTGATTGATGTTGTTATAAAATAATAGGAACTTAACAACAAAAGCAGTAGAATTTTGTACAGTCACATAGGTCTTCACCTCATCAAAAGTCAGTGGTAACATGGGCTGCAGCATAAGTCCCCTAGGTTCCCCACCACTGCTCTGGATATTTGTGGACTTACTAGAGGTATTAATACTGTTCCTAACGTAGGGACTTCAATCATGTTTCGTAAACTATCTGTGCACCTTTTATAATATGAAGGTAAAAAACATTTCAAGGTCTTTGAGTAGAAAACAAACTTTGGTTTAGTAAACTGAATTTCAGGAAGGGAGGATAACGGCATGGATATGATCAAAGTATGTTTGAAAATGCCACGATGAAGCTGGGTGTGGTGGCACAGGCCTGTAATCCCAGCAAGAAGCTGAGGGAGGAGGATCATTGTGAGCCCAAGACCAGCCTGGGCTATGACGTGAGCTCACAGACAGCATGAACTGCACAGCAAGACCCTGTCTCAAAAAGACCAAACAGAAAGAAAGAAAATGCCACAATGAAGCACAATAATCTAATTAATATAAACTAATAAATAAAGAATGAAATTTTAAGAAATCAAGTTTCAAGCATGAAACATTAGTGAACTATTTTAGTAGTTTTTTTTTTTTTTTTTTTTTTTTAAAGACTTTTGCAGAAAATCTTTTCACAGAAGCCATATCCAATCACAAAAGAAAAGACTGTTTGCCTTACCTTGGATTATCCTATAACTCCTAAGGCCCTTGGCTGGTTTCAAAGGACAGGCTTCCACACTGGGACAGAAAAACAGGTAGCAGTTGGGTTGTCCAGCTGTCTTGCGAGTGTCAAAGATCATCAAGTTGCATGCTCTGTCCCCTGTAGCGAAAGGTTTTATAAACACGAATTTGAAATAGGATTGTCTCAGAGTAGCGCAAGCAGGAAGAACGTCATTTATTCAGAAGCCCAACACACACACCTTTGTTCATTTTGTTCACTTGCTTACTGACTGCTGAATCGTTTCCTTTTCCTTAGTTCAGTCACAGCAATTTTAAAAGACGCTGAATGCCCAAAGCTCAGGGTAATCTTTGGCAAAACCAATTTTGGATGATCCATTTAATTTTCTAAAAATAAGACTCGAAGTATCCCTGATAATATACACAGATGTACAGACTTTGCAGCCTTAATGTGACTCCACACCAGCTGGACCTTAATAAGTGGCTGTAACGCTGCCCTCAAGGCCTCTCAGACACCTATCAAACCCTGAGTCAGGCTTTCTTGGGTGGAGTGAATAAATTAATCATCACAGAAATCCCATGCCTCCTTTCACAAAGGATCTGAGTAGTGTATGGAATACAAAGTCCATCTTTATCATTAGCTTATGTATTAAGTTGTATTAATTAATTATATTTAGTTGTTTGCTTATTTATATATCATTTATGTGGTAGTACTGGGGATTGAATTTGGGGCCTTTGCACTGAGCTATATCCCCAGCCCTTTTAATTTTTGATTGATTGATGGATTGATTGACTCATGATTGACCCACTCTCCTTATGTAGTTCAGGCTGGCCCTAAACTGACTACATAACCTAGGCTGGCCTTGAACTCACAACAATAGTCCTGCCTCAGAGCCTCCCAGAGTACTGAGATTATAGGTATGTGCCACCACTCCTGGTTTTGTTAGTTACTTTGTAAGAGACAGGATCTTGCTGTTTTACCCTGGATAGGTTTAAATTCTTGGGGTCAAGAAATCTTCCTGCTTCAGTCTCCAGAGTAGCTAAGATTGCTAGGGTGTACCACCACACCTGGCTTCTATTTTTTTATGTATTCATTTATTTTATTATTATTGTTTCATGGTACTGGGGACAGAACGTGGAGGGTGGGAGCTTTATCAATAAACTATATTCCCAGCTGTCCCTGAAGCCCCAGCTTTACGTCCATCCGTAATATGTATATGTGTGTGTGTGTGT
>NW_004524588.1:2749252-2757398 GCF_000260255.1 Octodon degus
TTTTTTTTTTTTTTTTGGATAGGATTTTGCTAAATTGTCTAGGGTGGCTTTGAACACGTAATCATCCTGTCTCAGCTTCCTGAGTACACAGGATTACTGATGTGATCATTGTCTGTGCTTTTTATTTTTTCAGTACCATTCTTTTGCTGTTTATATTTCTGTGTTTTTAGCCTTTCTATTTTTCTTCCTCACTTATTACTTTAACTTTCTGGCTTTTTCCCCCCTTCTTGTCATGTCCAGAAGCGATTATTATCTCTATGTATCGCAGCCATCTTGGCCCATGACCCTGGAGGGCTGGCAGTCAAGGGGCATATGGACTAACTACCAAAAATGCATCATTTGTACAGACACAGTGGCTCACACCTGTAATCCCACCTACTTGGGAGGCTGGGGCAGGAGGATTGCAAATTCATGGACAACCTGGGTAACCCGGTGAGACCCTATCTCAAAATAAAACAGAAAGAACTGGAGCTGGAGATTAGTGGAATAGCACTTGCCAAGCATGTGCAAGGCCTTGGTCCAATTCCCAGTACTATGGGGCGGGGGGAGGGGTAATGGTTGCCCACCATCACCACCACCTCTAGTCAGGCAACTCTGAGGAGCAATCCTGACTTCCAGGGAGAGGGAGGGAATGTAGGCTGGATATGGACTTCACCTCACCAGGCAGGCCTTAATCACTTCAGGAACCTCTACTCAAGCAACAGGAGAGGCGCTCCTCCTGGCCTTTTCTCAACAAAGGGACACCTGCAATCCATTCTTTTTGCCACTTAGGTAAATAGGAGCATCCATAAGCCCCCAAATGCCAGGCAAAATGTTTATGTTCATTTCTCTAGAGTCCACAGCTATGATCAAATTCTCAAAGTGTCTTCTAAATCATAAACAGTCAAATTATCATTGCTTGACACACGAGGAAAATGGTTGAGGACTATCAGCTGTGGCCCAGGGAACAGTAATAGTACTTTTGCTGGGGAAATAAAACAGCAAATCCTCATCTCTTAGAATTAAGAAGAAACGCAGGGTTTCCTACGTTGCCAGGAAATACTTAGACTCATACAACTCAGTCAGGTTTGCAGGTGATATTTCTATTTTAAAAGAGAATTATGGGGAGTACTTGGGTTTGAACCCAGGGCCTTCATATTGAGCTAATTCTCCAGGCCTTTTTATTTTTCACTGTGAGACAAGATGTCCTTAAATCACTAAATTGCCTAGGCTGGACTCAAATATAGAATCCTCCTGTCTCAGTCTCCCAAAGAGCTATAATTACAGGTGTGTAATCCCACTTGTGGCTCACATAAATCTTTATGTCAAAATTTAAAGAAAAAGTATAGGGGCTGGAGAGATGGCTCAGTGGTCTAAAGCACCTACTTAGAACAAGCTTAGCAAAGCATCAGGGACCGCAGTTCAATCCCCCAGCACCACATGCCAGCCGGCCCTGCCCCCTGGTGGGCTGAGCTGGCCACACACACACACCACTCTCTCTCTCTCTCTCTCTCTCTCTCTCTCTCTCTCTCTCTCTCTCTCTCAAATAAATTAAAGAAAGAAAAAGTATAAATTTAAATTTCTGGTTTTTTTTTTTTTTTACCAGGGATTGAACTCAGGCCCTTGAGCTTGCCAGGGAAGTGCTTATTCCACTGAACCATCTCCCCGAGCCCATCTGTACATTTTTTGCGGGGGAGGAGGTTGAGAATTGAACCTGAGTCCTTCACACTGGTTTACATCCCTATCCCTTTTTTTTTTTTTTTTTTTTTTTTTTTTTTGAGGCTGGGTCTTACTAAGTCGCCTAGGCTGGGCTTGATCCTGTGATGCCCCTGGATCAGCCTCTCTGGATTATAGGTGTGTGCCACCCAGCGCAGGATGCTCTTGTGACTTCTACAAATTACTTCCACAAACAACAGCCAAAGCACAGTGCTCAGTCTGAGACCACTGCAGAGATTCTTCAGACTGACTCCACGCACACAGCATTCATTCCACACTCGCTTTCCAACAGCCAGATATTTTAAGGCTCAATTCGATTCTGCCCCTAACCTCCTGGGGTTAGCAGCTGACTCCATGCTGGGCACTTCAGGGCTCAGCCTGCAGCTTGCTGTCACTTTAGACAAGGACCTCTCTGTCCCTGTGGAACTGGGGCATACCACCCTCTTAGCCCATGGATGGACATGTTTATCAACCTTGAAGCTCCTCAAACTCTATCGCTTAGGGGGCTGCATGGAGGTTTCATTGCATAGGCACGACTGATTCAGTTACTGGCCACTGTGATTGATTCTGTCTCCAGCGCCTGCTTGGTGGTCAGGAAGGGAGGCTGAAAGTCCCGAACTTCTGATCAAGTGGTCCTTCTGGGGACCAGCATCCATCCAGACCTCTTAGTCCTGGAAGCTGCAATATCCTGGTGATCAGCTGCTTGCTTCTTGACTTATCCTAAGCCACCAGGTCTAGGGAGGGAGATAAAGTGGGGGCTCTGTGGTTCCACACAAAAAGCAAATGCTGATTTTCCCATGGGATGAGTGAAGACTCACTTTTTGTCTCAACTCCCTCACTCTATTTACAAATTCTTGGAAACATCTCACCATGTTCCAGTACTCCATGATGAGGACAGCTAAGCATTTACACAGAATTTTTTTTGCTCTGTATAATTCACCGGGACATTACATCAGTAGTCTTCAAACTTCTGTTTCCCCAGCCACCGGAGGGATGTTCTCACGTAGTCACCAACAACTTTAACACCATTTAGTGGAGGGCAGGGCACACTCACAGACAGCACCCCAGTGATTCGGTCATGTACATGTCTACCCTATTGTGAATTACTGGCATAAACTGTCTAGTCATGTCCGCCATCTACTTATATCCTGAAACACACAGGATGAAGAGCGACCATATTATTTACCTGCTATGTTTTGTGTTGAGCAGCAAGAATTAATGCAGTCTTCTTGAGTTGCTGTGTGGATGGGCTCATTGCCTCTGATTCCCCTGGAGAGAGAGGACTGGATATCAATGACGACATTTTCTAGGCTTTCCTTGAGGCAGTTCTGACTGGCAGACAGATTTAGTGTCAGGAAGCAGATTATTAGCAAGGTGAAAGGCAAGTGCCCTTCTTCCCTGAAGAACATTCTAGATGCAGTTTAGACTTAGTCTTGGAAGGTTAAGGATGACCTGCCCTCTGACTTCAGCTGGCTTCAGGATGACTGGACAGATGGTAAAATTTTACTCTAGAATGAAAATACAAAATCATCAATGAGTTTTGTTTCTTTTAACAAACCAAAATTCCAGCACACTACACGGCTAAGACAGGAAGACTGAAAAATTTTAACTCAGTCTAGGCAATTTAGCAAGATTCTATCTCAAAATAATAAAGGGTTGGGGGGTATGGATTGGTGCCACAGCCCTGAGTTCAATCCCTGGAATTAAAAATTAAAACAGAAAAAACACAGAGGAAGTATTTCATTTCCTTCAAGTCAATAAAAACTATGTACAACTTAGAGGACAGCAATAAATAAATTTTAAAACTATCTTCAGTGAATTTGAGATAACCTTTCATTTAAAATTAGAAGTCAGGTATTGTGGCACATGCCTATAATCCCTGCGTTCAGAAGGCTGAGGCAGGAGGATTGCTGTGAATTCGAGGTCAGTCTGGCCTACATAAGTGAGTTCAAAGTCAGCCTGCACTACATAGATGGACTGATTGTCTAAAAAAAAAAAAACAAAAAGACAAAAAAACCCAGAATAAATAACCCAAAACTTGACAGAAGCTGGGTGTGCTGGCATACTCCTGTAGTTCTGGTACTTGGTAGGCAGAAGTATGACAATCACTCCTAGATAGAGGCCAGCCAGGGCTACATAGCGAGCTTGAGGCACCTGCTTTGGCAGCTCATATTCAGGGTGAGTTCAAGGCCAGCCTGGGCTACAAAGTAAGTGAGAAATTATTTCAAAAGAAAAAAACAAATAAGTAATAAAAAATTAAAATTTGACAAAAACTGAGCAGCACAAATACATGTCACAAATCTGATCAATAATCAAAAGCCGACAGTGACTACGAAGCCCTGTTCAGCAGGCTTTTCCTTCAGTGCTAGAATCCTTCCCCTTCCTGTTTTTCCAGAGTAAGAGAAAGGACACAAAATTCCTCTCCCTGATGCAGCAGTGGTAATAGTTTAGGGGCTGGAGAGATGGCTCAGTAGAATAAGCGCTTCCCTGGCAAGCACAAGGGCCTGAGTTCAATCCCCAGTTCACAAAAAAAAAAAAAAAAAATTTGAGAGCACACTTCTTTTCTCAGTCATAAAAATCAACATTTAAAACCCATCTAGGGCCACAGAAATAGCTCAGAGGTCTAAATGCCTGCCTGACAAGTGCAAGGACCCAGCTTGATTCCTGGTACCACAAGCCAAGTTGGCTACCAAGACCGGGCATGGAGGCACACACCTGTAATCCCATAACTGGGGAGGCTGAGACAGGAGGATCACTATGAGTCTGGGGAGACTGAGACAGGAGGATCACTATGAGTCTGGGAGGCTGAGACAGGAGGATCACTATGAGTCTGAACTGTGTAGCGAGACCCTCTAACAAATAAAGAAAAGATTTTTAAAAATTCGTTAAAAAAAGCTTACATGGAAATGGAGAGACCTAGAATAATGATTACAATCATAAAGAACAATAATGGTGGATACATCTGTCAAAATTCACACGAGTCAACCCTACGTGAACTATGAACTTTATTTGGAGGAAAACCTCCAGTCTACCATAATAGAACATGCCTAACCTGCCTTATTAAATATTCTGTCCAATTTCTGCACACAAAAAAAAACACTAATATTTATTGTTTCGCATATGTCAGTCTCCAATTCTACTAAAATCATTTGTAATTTCCATTTTCAGTTCAAATAAAAAACAAGAATATTTGTGGGATATAAGGGCATCTTTATTCACTTACGAATAACAAATGGTGCAAATAATCACCAATGATTTGGAAGAAGTGTTAACTAGAAATAATATTTTGAGACTTGGGCAATAGGTAACATGAAACAATGTGATTTTTGACTGGCTGAATCAAATTAACTATTGCAAATACTCCTGTGGCCTTTGCTTGCATTTCTCTGGAAGGAAACTACCTTTCAGTTAGAGGTTTGTGAAATAATAAAATTTTTCCACCTAAATTCACAGACTTCCTAAATTTTCTCCACGGACTCTGCAGATTAAGAGTCTTGGCATGAGTTACTTGTTAGGCTACTACATTTTGTAAGCCTCTTTTCTAGCCCTCAGGAAACAAAGGAGAAAAAACAAGTAGAAGATGCGTCAATGCTTCTGATAGAGCATTCCCTCCTGTGAGCCAGCAAACCGCAGCTGAGCCCTAAGAGGGAGAACCTGCGGTCCCAACATGCAGCTCTCTACAGACACAAGACTGCAGAAGTACTAAAGAGGGGCTGGGGAGATGGCTCAGTAGGACAAGTGCTTCCCTGGCAAGTGCAAGGGCCTGAGTTCAATCCCCAGTTAAGTACTAAAGAATTTATCTCATTAAAAAAGTCAATGATTATTAGCTAATTAAGGTTCCTGCCTTTTCTTTTAAGCCTTATTTTTAGACTTTATTATCATTATTATTTGACTGGGGACTAAAACTAGGGCTTTGTACCTGCTAGCAGTCACTCTGCCACTGGGCCTCAATCCCAGCTAATTAGGTCTGCTAATCCATCATTCTTGTGGTCTAAAAGGCCAAAAGGTCCAGAGGAATCCTGCAGCAAGAGGGGAGTAAAACAATCATGAAGAACAATAATGATTGTTCAAAATCCACACAAGTCAAACCTACGTGAATTATGAACTTTATTTGGAGAAAAAAAACCGGGCGTATCATAATGGAACACGTCTAATACCTGTCTTGTTAAATGTTCTGTCATTATTCTAGGTCTTTCCATTTCCATGTAAACTCTTTTTAATAATTTTTTTTAAAAAGCAAATACAGGAGGAGAGAATGCTCCAGCTTGCTGGAGTCTCCAAAACTGATTTGCACATCACTACTTCAAATATTGGAAATCATTTAACTTAGAGCATACTCTTCATGTATTAGACATACTAGAAAATTAACACTTCAATAAGGAAAAACGGGAGGGAAGCTATCCAAGAAAACACGGGAATTTCCCCCTTTCTTTTGTAAAAAGGATGTTGCTCGCAGGGTATTGTGCCTTTGGGTTACTGAGGCAAAGCTCCTGCTGGCCCCTCATTCACCTCAGCCTGGTCCTTGGGGTGCTCCAGTTAGGGAGCGTGATGCGCAGGCCCCAGGAAATCACGGGAAAGCTGTCCGCTGCAGGGCGATCCGCTAAGGGCCGAGAGGGAGGAAGGGGAGGTGGGCCTTTTACCTGGTGGTGAGTGGACCCCGTGTGTCCCTGTCCCCCGCCCGGGGAGCAAGGACAGCTCGTGGCGCTCACAGGCAGGCACGCGGGCGAATCCAACCAGCCGCAGGCAGGGTTTTGCGGTTAGCAAGTTCCTGCTTCCGTCCCAGGGACCGAAAGTTTACAGGGGGGAAGGGCACGTTCCGGCTCCGCAACCCGGAGCTGCTTCCCAGCAACGTCCAGCGCCCCGAGAGCCGAGCGCCCGGGCCCAGAGTTGAACCGAGTCCCCACCCCACGCTCCCACGTGGTCGTCGTCCTGGGTGGTCCCGAGGCTGTTGCAATGGGAGCGCAGCCCCGGATCTGCAAAGCCAGGCCCCAGCAAATGCACATGGGAAGAAGTCCAGCCTGCAGAAATAGGCTCCTCTCCAACAGGGATAGAGACCTCCTGCAGAGGGGAAGGGGACCAAGTCACGGAGCAAGGGGCAAGAATTAAGATGTGTTACACACAGGTACCGACTCCACAGGAAGCCACTGTGGATTGCAGAAACGTACTTAAAAAAGAGAAAGAAATGTGTTCCGCTAGTCCTGGGTCCCGCTGACCTAGTCACCCGCTCCAGCAGCAACCACTGAGTGCAGTTTCTTTAAAAAAAAAAAAAAAAAAAAGCTTTTATTAGTACATGTTTGCAGTACACAGGGATTATACTCATCATGGAGAGTTGGTAATGTGCATAGATATCTTAATTCTTTTTATTGCCCCTTCTCTTCTCCCTCTCTCCTCTCCTCATCAGTTTTTTTTTTTTTTTTCCTTTTTTCTTTTTTTTTTTCTTTTTTTGGTGGAACTGGGGATTGAACTCAGGCCCTTGCGCTTGCCAGGGAAGCGCTTATTCTACTGAACCATCTCCCTGGCTCCTCGATCTCTTTCTTATTTGCAAAGGCTCTATCTCCCTATTTCCTCTTATCCAGGCTTTATTTGTCCTTTAAATTATTTATTTATCCTTTAGATTTCTTATGTAAGAGAAAGCATGTGGTCTGGTGTTATAACACATACCTGTAATCCCAGGACTCAGGAGGCAGAGGCAGGAGGATTGCCAAGAAGTTTGAGGCCAGCCTGAGTCACAGAGTAGCTTCAAGGCCAGGCTGAATTACAGAGAGCCTGTCTCAGAGAGGGAGAGAGGCAGAGGCAGAAGCAGGGGCAGAGGCAGGAGCAGAGGCAGGGGCAGGGGCAGGGGCAGGGGCAGGGGCAGGGGCAGGGGCAGGGGCAGAGGCCAGAGGCCAGAGGCCAGAGGCCAGAGGGCAGGGGCCAGAGGGCAGGGGCCAGGGGCAGGGGGCAGGGGGCAGAGGCAGAGACAGAGATGGACAGAGAAAGACAGAGAAAACATAAGAAAATATTTATATTAGTGTACTGGTGTCTGATTTATTTCACTTAACAGGATCTCAAAGTGCATCCATTTTCCTATAAATGACTCCAATGTATCCTTCTTCATTGCTGAGCAGTATTCTACTGTATAAATAAACCACACTTTCTATATGTATTCACCCATTTGTTTTGATTTGTTTTTACAGTACTGGGGATTGAGCTCAGGACCCAGTGCTTGCCAGGCAGGTGCTTATTCTACTGAGCTATCTCCCAGGCCCTATTCACCCATTGATGGACAGTAGACTGTTTCCAAGATTTAACTATTTTAAGTTGTGCTATAAGAGAAGCTTCTTGGGCTGGAGAGATGGCTCAGTGGTCTAAAGCATCTACTCAGAACAAGCTTAGCAAAGCACAGGGACCACGGTTCAATCCCCCAGCACCACATGCCAGCCAGCCCCGCCCCCTGGTGGGCTGAGCTGGC
>NW_004524588.1:2758343-2771533 GCF_000260255.1 Octodon degus
AATCCCCCAGCACCACATGCCAGCCAGCCCCACCCCCTGGTGGGCTGAGCTGGCCACACACACACACACACACACACACACATAAATAAATAAATTTAATTTTAAAAAAACAAACAATGAATGAGCTCACTGGGTTCAATCTCCAGTACTAAAGTGTTACCAAGGAAAAGTAGATTCCACAGTGATTTTCTAGATGCAACAAACACTGATGTGTATGTGTCCTTAACTGCTGCAGATGAGGTACTTCGGGGTAGAGTGCTTGAAGGGTGACCCATGCTAGGCACTCAGAAGACCTTTCCCTTATTAGAAATTTTAGATTTTGTGTTTTGATACAATGCACTTGTTGTTGTTCAAATGATACATGTATTTCTTTCCCGATTCCAAGAGTGAACAAAGGACATTGATGAAAATAATGACTAAGGAAAACTTTAGTCTTTGATATGAGAGCTATTTAAATTAGAAATCATGTCCAGTGTCACCCGGATGCCTGAAGAGATTCCTAATCTTCTTATGAGAAAAGCCCTATCTATGCAGAGGTACCTTTTTTTAAAAAAGTATTCTATCCTGAAAGCATGTATAATGCAGCTGCAGTGGAAATTGACCAATGAGACATGGGATCTACCTTCAAGATGTTTCTATTTCAGTAGGGAGACAGACAAGTAGATCAATAGTTGCGTGAAGGGTGAATAGCGTGAGAGAAGCTGCTAGTTAAGGAAGCTCAAAGGAGTCCCCTTTCCCCCCCTCCTACAAGGAAGAGGTGGACGAGTTGAATCTTAAAATATAGAGTTCATCTGGCTAGATGGGGAGGGAAAAACTGACTACTGACAGAAGTTATGCTGCTGAGCTATCTTCCTGGCCTGCTCCTGTCAGAAGTTAGGATGTGACCCTTTTAATCAGCATCAAGCTTTCAAGTTTTGTCTATGGTTTGTACCACTTATTAGCAGTTTATTCCCCCTTTGGCCAAATGATATTCCTTTATACAGATACACATCATATTTATCCATTCTTCAGCTGATGGGATAGTGTCTAAGTTACTTTTCTCATTGCTGAGACAAAGCACCCAACACCCAAAGTTAAAGGAGGAAAGGTTTATTTATCTCACAGTTTGCAGAGGTTTCAGCCAATATTGGCTGGCTCCAAGGCAGGATACTATGGCAGACAGGCATCACAGAGGAAAAACAGTTTATGGCAGGTGTAAGGCAGCAAAGCAAGCAAGGGACAAGACAAGCCTATTTATTTATTTATTTATTTATTTTTGTATTTAGTACAGGGTCTACAAGGTCTCACTACAATCAAACTAGCAGTGATTCTCCTGTTTTCAGTCTCCCAAGCTCTGGGATTATAGGTGTGCGCCACCATGCCCAGTCTCAGTTGTGTCTCAGCATGCCCCGGGGGCGGGGCCGGTAAGGCACGCTGGGGATTGAACCCTGGCTGCTGGGTCTGCCTCAGCAGGTGTTTTAGTCTTCCTGGCTGGCCCTTTAAAAAAAATTTTTTTTGAGTCATATATATATATTTGTACTAGGGATCAAGCAGGGGAGATGGCCCAGTAGAATAAGCGCTTCCCTGGCAAGCACAAGGGTCTGAGTTCAATCCTTTGCTCTGCAAAAACAACAACAACAAACCCCAGAAATGTAGGGATCAAACTCAGGACCTTGCGCTTGCCAGGCAGGTCCTTTATACCATTGAACTATCTCCCTGGACTCTCTTTCTATCCCTTATGTTGTATACAACCAGGCTACCAGGACTAGGGTGGTGCCAAACCAATCAGTGGACTGATTTAGAAAACACCCACCCCGAATCCTAGCACCCTTAATCTTAGCACCGTACCATGCACTAATCTCAGCATTATACACTCTAGATCCAGCCACCCCTGAAAAAGCTCCACCTATGACTCTATGAGGCGTTGGGGGGAAAGACATACACGCAAGCCATAAAAGAGAAACTCTTTTAGAATGAAATGCTCATCCAAAGAGAAGCATTGAAGAAAAAAAAAAAAAAAAATCACATCAGTACAAATTCAGGACCAAGCACGAGACAAATTTTCTTTAATGTGGAAGGAGGGAATGACTCCATCTCAGTCCAGGAATGGCCCTTCCCAGACCTAACAGCCTCGTAGGTACGGAAGGCTCCAAATACAGTCAACCGCCGCCTTCTAGAAGCTGACTTCAATCTCTCCGTCGGTTTTTAGTTAGAATACCTTCCTATTTAGGTAGAATATTTTCACATCTCCACAAAACACTCAACTTCCACCATGCGTATATTTCTTCTTGTACTGCAGTGGTGAGCAGAGAACGGAGTACCAACTTTGCAATCAGACAGTTCTAAATAGTTTCACCACTTATCTCCACTTCTCCCAGAGGACATTATCTACTGGCTTCGGGATTGTTGCTTTTCGGTCATTTTTAGTCTCTTCCTTCACAGTCTCTTAGCATTTTTATGTAAGTGTCCACTACCGAATTCCCAGTGTTTAGAATTTAGAAAGGAGGTCAGCATCCAGAAAGTTGCAGATTCGAATTCCAGGCCTATGTACGGCACCTTTTCATCTGTAAAACAGTTTAAAATATCCACTTTATAAAGTTGTTCTAAAATGTTTTCTACTACAGGTTTTTACGTTTTTTGGGGTTTTTTTTGGCCAAACCAGGGATTGAACTCAGGCCCTTGCGCTTAGCCAAGCAAGCGCTTTTTCTACTGAGCCATCTCCCCAGCCCCTCTACTATAGTTCTTAATATATGGATGGTACTTAAAAAGTCATGCATTACTACAACAAGAAATGGCTTTCTCCTCCAGGCAGTTCTGGTATTGAAGCGGTCGGACCTTCCAACGCCAGTCCTACCCGAGTCCCCAGTACCCGGCCGCCCTCCCCTCCCCGGCAGGGAGCGCGCCCTAACCCGGAACTGACGTCACACGCAGCGGACGCCGCCAAGGCGCGTCCCGGAAGGAGCGGTTTGCGGCGGCTGAGCCAGTGAGTGAAATCGGCGCCGCCCGCTGGCTGCAGGCTGGGCTGAGCCCGTGTCCCTGCACCTGTGCTTTAGGGCTCTCTGAAGGAAGGAGGGCGACGGTGTGCGGCCGCTCTGCGCTCCGTCGCATGTGTGTTCCCCGCCTCGCGCCTCCCCCTCCCCCGCCGCCCGAAGCCCTGCGTGGGCTGGGCGCGCCACATCCCCGCGTTAGCTTCTTGGGGCGCGCAGACGGGTTAGCTTCCCTGGCCTGGCCACCCGCCCCGGCTCTGTCGCCCCGCCACCGCAGCGGTGAGCGCCCGGTCCGCCGTTCTTCCGCTGCCACCGCTGCCGGCACCATGGGCAGCGAGCAGAGCTCCGAGGCCGAGACCCGACCCAACGATCTGAACTCCTCAGGTCGGTGTCCTAACCTCCCACCCTCCTGCAGCCCGTCTGCTTGGGGAGCGGGCTGCCTCCTGGCTTGCCGGGGTCTGGACGCCGGCGGCGACCTATGCAAACCCTCACGTGCTTTAAAAGGAAAAGTGTCCAGACCTTGATTCCCCTAAGTCTCCCTGTGCGCCCATGCCCATTATTGGTTTCCAAAACAGCCATCTCTTCCCCTCTGCAGTCTTAATCCTTGAAAGACGACTTAATTTTTGGCAAATTATGACTGAAGTACTGAGGTGTGGCAGACACAGTGGGTGGCTCTTAGGACTTTCAGAACAGGCTTTCTCTAAAAGCAGGCTTTCTCGGGTTTTAGAGGGGATGTGTGTTTGCTGTACAAGCACCCTGAACATTTGCATGCAAGTGTTTCCAGAAACTGCTTTTTCCCCTCGGGTGTCTTGGGCCCATTTTAAGTACAGTCTGGCCAGATGGCATGCTCTGGGATTTTTTTGCTTTCTCCCCATCCGTTTTTTTTTTTTTTTTTTTTTTTTTTTAGAAGACGGCATACGAGATGTTGCGGCGTGACTGGAGTTCAGACGTGTGCTCTTCCGATCCCTGAAGTTCCAGCCTCCCACTCCCAGTTTTTCTAGAAAACAAATGGAATATATTTTTTTTTTTTTTTTTTTTTTTTTTTTTTAGATTCCCTTCAGGGCTTCAGAGAATGGGAGTGTTATTGTGCTGGGAATATGGTGAATGCTTAGTGAAACAGCTAGTGTTTGAGGTCCATTTGCTCCTTTTGTTACTCTAGGACAGCTCAAAATGCCCTGCATAAATCCCTAAGTTGCATTCAGATTGGTTCTTAGAACTGCTCTGTGCTTAGAAGAGTTTGTCTTTGGTTAAATTGGGTTTAGAAAGAAGCCCCTGTGGGCCAGGTGTGATTGTACATACCTGTCTACTCAGCACTGGGGAGCCTAAGGCAGGAAGCTTAATGAGTTTAAGCCCAGTTCCGTAGTGAGTTCAAGGCCGTCCTGAACTGCCTAGTGAGACCCTATCTAAAAAAAGAAAAGAAAGAACCCCTGGCCTTAGAACTGCTCTGTGGGTAAAATTAGGTATTCAAATATGTGGAAGCTAGAAGTTCTAGGAGTGAGTCATAAGGAAAAGTGGTCTCCTTCAGGAGACAAATTAGTACCCTTTTGGGGCTAGTCTGATAACCTTTTCTGGTGAGGAGTATCAGCTAGCTTAGATACATTCTCTTTTTTTCCTTGAAAGGACCGGAATACTATACGTTTTGTAACAAATATAACAATGGCTACCTCTTATATTTTCCCTATATTTCAGGCTAGACCATTGTTTGGGGCTAGAGGTGTGGGTTTTTTAATGCTTGCTTGGCTGTGAACCAGCAGCATAGGCTTGTATCTGGCGTTAAGGTTTACCTGCTCCTCTGTACTGGGTGCTTTGAATATAGGTATTTATATTTAATCTTCATATACTGCCACTTTTGGGTAGGAAAATGGAGGCTAGCCAGAATGCGGTAAAGCCCCTTTTTCTCCAGTGTTGGGGAAAGAGAAATCACAAGTTGTAGCAGGAAAGATTTTTGGCATCTCTATCGCAAAACAGTGAATAAATTACCAAAAGAGGTTAAGGAATCGTACTTGAAATGTAGTAACAATAGCAGAGATTTCTGTAAAAGAGTGACTGCCAAGCCTTAGGAAGCTAGCTTCCAGAAGGCAGTACTGCTCTGTGGCATCTGTGGACCAGCCTTTGAGATGCAACTGTGATGGGCCTGAGACTACTACCTTCTAAAGCAGTGATGGCGAACCTTTTAGAGCTTTTAGTGATACAGGCAATGGGCTGCAGTTGGTTGGACGCCACTGTCTTATGAAACACTGAGGATCCATTGTTGCTCTAAACCTACAGGGTATTTGGGGAGGAGCACATCTTGATCTAGGAACTCTTTTATGGCTTCAATTGCTTATTTCCAAATGGATTGGTTATATTTTTCCAGAGAATCTGAAATTCACTGAACCCCCCCCCCCTTACCTGGGATTGAACTCAGACCCTTGCGCTTGCCAGGGAAGCACTTACTCCACTGAGCCATCTCCCTGGCTGTGACTTAACCTCTTGTAATCCTCCAAAGTTTTGAATTGTGCCTTAACCAAGAATAGTCCCCCTCCTTTTTTTTTTTGCTTTTAGAATAATGCTATACTTTTAGAGAGCTCTGGGGCTTCAAAAATAGACCCATTATCTAGAGTTAAAACAGAGTTCCCTGACCTAGCCAGCCACAGTGATGGGTTTTGTGCATCAACAACCCATAGGCCTCCACTTCCTTCCCTAATTATAGCACTGTTAACATAGGGAAAGACACAGCCAAATTTTGTATCTTTGTTTCTTCATTTGTAAAATAGGAATATATGTCAGGAGGCAGGAAATCAAAGGAGAAGAAACACAATTTGTGTATCCTTTTGTATATGAATTATAGAAAATATTTAGTTATGAAAGAGTTCAGATATATTAGATGTTCCAGTACTGTTAAGATTTTTTTTAAGACTGGGTGTGGTGTTGCATGTCTATAATCCCAGCACTTGGGAGCCTGAAAAACAGGAAGGATCACTGCAAGTCCAATCTGTGTAGTGAGACCCTGTAGACCCTGTACTAAATACATATTAAAAAAAATAATTTTAGTGCCACTGAAAATAGAGGCCTCCCATGATTTATCTACCCAGCCCACACCACAAAATAACATTTTATTGTGTAAAAATAATCTTTTTGAAAGAATAAAAATTTTCACACATTTTGACCACAAAATAACAATTCTTTTTAATGAAAAGAAAACACCTTTACTGAGACAGAGGTGGCTAAGATGCAACTTCTCACCAATGTAACTTTATTTTCAGTGACTCCTTCCCCAGCTAAGCATAGAGCCAAGATGGATGATATTGTGGTTGTAGCTCAAGGCTCTCAAGCCTCACGGAATGTCAGCAATGATCCAGATGTCATCAAGTTACAAGAGATCCCAACCTTCCAGCCCCTTTTGAAAGGTAAGGATTTGCATTTTTGTTTTATCTGAACCTGCTGGAGAGATTTATGTGGTCCTTCTAGTCTCTTCACATAGCTACGTACCTTACTCTTTCCTGTCTTCCTTCAAGGCCATCTCCATGAAAACTGTGTTGTATCTAAATTTGTTTATTTTTTACTTTTTATTTTATTGATATATAATGATAATGTTCATCATAGGGAGTTTGTTACCTGTACATGATGTATCTTGCTGCTTTTTTATCCCATCCCCCTCATTGTGAGGTTTTGCCTCTGGTGCCAAAGAGAAGCAAAGAAACCTTTACAGCTGCTTGCAGAAGAGAAGCAGGAGGAAGGATCCTCCCTTGGGGGAGAGACCAGGGACGGGGTGGTGGTGGTGGGTATTTGTGGGGTTGGCCTAGAGGTGGGATTTACATGGGTGGTATGGGTGTCCTAGGGGATAATTGAGGAAGGATTGGCATGCACGAAAAACAAAAGGGGAAGTTTGAGGTTTGCCAGAAGAAGACTGAAGTTAGCTTAGTTCCTCTTTGGTCTTGGATCCCAACACCTCACTGACTCCCCACCATGGTGACCCAGCAGACCTTTCATATGAGTGCAGACCCACCACTCACCTCCCTTCATCCCTCTTGTTTGTAAAAGCTTTGTTTCTGTTTTTTCCTTCTCTTCTTTTTCTTTGCTTGTCCCTTTTTCCTTTCTCCCTCTCCCCTCTCTTTACCCCTGTACCCCTTATCATTTGAACATTTTCTTCTCATTTCCCATTATACATTACACATTTTGATTCTTATTATACTTTCAGTTTCTTATACCTGAGAAACCATAAGATATTTGAACATGTGTGTCCAATTTATTTCACTTAAGAGTGTGGACTCAAGGTGCATCCATTTACCTTGAGATATGTCTCAAGCTTATCTTTATGACAGAGTAGTACTCCATTGTATTTTAAAAAAAAAACCCACGTCTTCTTTATCCATTCATCAGTTGACAGGCATTTGTGCTGTTTCCAAGATTTGGTGCTGTGATAAACATTGGTGTGCATGTATTGCTGTGATATATGATGCTTTTAATTCTTTTGGGAAGCGACACAGAAAGGGAATAGA
The DNA here is from genome assembly GCF_000260255.1 of Octodon degus. Classification (NCBI taxonomy): domain Eukaryota; kingdom Metazoa; phylum Chordata; class Mammalia; order Rodentia; family Octodontidae; genus Octodon; species Octodon degus. The sequence continues at coordinate 2,765,791 of NW_004524588.1, forward strand.
TGTATCATATGGAACCCCTAGTTTTAGTTTTTTGAGGAATCTCCACACTAATTTCCACAGTGCTTGTGCCAGTCTACACTCCCACCAGCAGTAGAGAAGGGTTCCTTTTTCATTACAACCCCGCCAGTGTTTGGTATTGGTTGAGTTCTTGATACTATCCATTCTTTCCAGGGTGAGATGGAATCTCAGGGTTTTAATTTACATCTCTTCAGTGACCAGTGATGTTGAACATTTTTTCATATATTTATTTGCTGTTCATATTTCTTCATCTGAGAAATGTATATTCATCCCATGCCCATTTTTGGATTGGGTCTTTAAATTTGGGAGGTCTGATTTTTTTAGTTCTTTATAGGTTCTTGATAGTAATCCTTTGAGGAACAGCTGGAAAACATTTTTTCTTACATTATGGGTTGTGTCTTCACTCTCTTGGTGGTTTTTCTTGCTATGCAAAAGCTTTTTTTAATTTTTAAAATTTAAAAAATTTATTTTTTTATGTGCAAAAGCTTTTTAATAAGATTCCAGTTGTTGGTTCTTTTTGATAGTTCCAGTGCGATCGGAGTTTTATTCATAAAATCTTTGCCTACACCAATGTCCTCAAGAGTTTTACCTATTCTGTCTTCCAGCAGATTTAATGTTTCTGTCTTAATGCTTAGATCGTTGATCTATTTCAAATTTAGTTTAGTGCATGGTGAAAGATATGAGTCCAATTGCATTTACTTATAAAAATCTTTTTATTTATTTATTTGGTACAGGGTCTATCTCACCCTCCCTAGTAGCTGGGATTACAGGTGTGCATCACCATGCCTGGTTTTGGGACTGGCACAGCACACCCAGGGTTCCAGGGCCAGCATGGCATGTGGTACCAGGGATTGAACCCGGGTCTTTGTGCTTAGACCACTGAGCTATCTCCTCAGCCTCCAGTTTTAATCTTAGGCATGTGGAAAGCCAGCTTTTGTAGTACCATTTATTAAAGAGGCTATCTTTTTCCCATTGAAGGTATTGTTCCCAATGAACAATATTTCATTGTTGATATTTTGTGTAATCTATTTTTGACAGTGGGATATTGAGGTTCCCCATTACAATTCTGTTAGTGCTTGTTTGATTTTTCATGTCCATTAAGATGTGCTTTATACAGTTCTGTGTACTGGTATTTGATGCATATATATATATATATATATATTTATTTATTTTTATTTTCTTTTATTTTTAGCCTTCTTCTTGGATTGTTCCATTTACAAGGATGTAGTGACTTTCTTTGTCTCTCTTCATCAGTCTTGGCTTGAAATCCACTTTGTCTGCAAATAGAGTAGCTATCCCAGTTTGTTTCCAGATTCCTGTCACATGGAGTATTGGTTTTCATCCTTTGATATTCAGTCTATGAATTTCTTTTTAAATTGAATATGTTTCTTGTATATACCATAGTTTTGATCTTTCTTGTTCCATTTTGCTACTCTGTGTCTTTTGTTTGGTGAATTGAGACCACTAACATTGACAGCTGTAACTTATGTGTTGACTTACCTTTGTTATGTTACTTTCCACATTGGTTCCTTTTTCCCCCCACATCTCTTTAATTGGTTGTGTTCCCTGGTAGATTCATTCCATGGGGGTTCACAGAGTTGTAGTCCTCATTCTGTCTTTCTAGAATGCCCTTCACAACAGTTTAGAGTGCTAGTTTGGTGGTCATGAATTTCCTTATGTGTTCTTTGTCATGGAAGTATCTTACTTCTCTGTCAATTTTGAAAGATACTTTTGGGAGTATGTCAATCTGAGTTGGAAGTTTTCTTTTAGAGCTTGAAATATTTCACTCCAAGCTCTCCTTTTTATGTATATAGGTATGTATTTATTTATTTTTGCGGAACCAAGGATTGAACTGAGGCCCTTGTCCAAGCTCTCCTTGACTTGTGAGTTTGTGCTGAGAAGTTTGCTGTGATTAGGTGATTTGTTTCTTTTCTTTAAAAATAGCTTTTAAGGGGCTGGGGAGATGGCTCAGTGGAGTAAGTGCTTCCCTGGCAAGCGCAAGGACCTGAGTTCAATCCCCGGTTCCGCAAAAAAAAAAAAAAAAAAAAGTCCTAAAAATAGCTTTTAATATCCTATTGGATTTTTGGAATCTTGACTATTTTATGCCTTGGTGCTACATATGCCTTGGAGTATTATATGCCGCGACAATTATATGCCTTGGTGCCTTGGTCCAAGATAGCATGTTTTGAGGTAGTTTATATAAAGGGCATAATTTATTTTCATATCTCTTTTAAGGGTGGAGATAATTTCCTATTAAGTAAACAGTAGTTCTGCTGTTAAGAGTGCCTCGTCTGTCCCACACCTGCATGCACACCCCCAAATTAGGAAATAATGAACATGAAGTCCAAGTACTTAACTTGTGTTGATTCATTTTCTGTTGTTATTACTGAATATCACAGATTAGGTAATTTAGAAAGAAAAGAAGTTCATTTGCCTTACGCTTACGGAAGTCCAAGCACATGGCACACACACCTTCTTGGCATCTGGTGAGGACCTTCCTGCTAGGTCATGACATGGGACAGAATAGCACGTGACAAGATGAAGCAAGCTTACTAACTTGGTCCGTCTCATATTTCTAGTAATGTAATCATGGGGCCCCAGGATCATGACCTTATCTAATGCTAATTCTCTCTGAAAGACCTCAAGTGCCATTAGCATATCACATTGGGGATTGTATTTCAACATGAGTTTTGCAGGGGACAAAGCCCCAGGCAGCAGTAACCTGTTGTAATGTGACATAAAACGTCATATAATTACAGGGCTATTTGTATTAAAAAGCTCCTCCACCCCACCCATATAGTCAGACATATATCATCCCTTTAATTCTTACATCATTAAATGTATTTGAATCATATGTTCAAATGTGTTTGAATGACAGTGGCAGGTAGAAATTGAACTTGAACCTTCTTCATTGATGTCAGATCCTATTATTGTACACTATTTCACAGTGAACTTAACAAAAACAAATGGTGCTTTTTGATAATCCATACATTATCATATTCTTCCCAGGGCTTCATCTGGTTTACAGATGAGGATAAATACATGCTTTCAAGCTCTTTCCCCAGCTTCAGGGTTAGACTGTGGTAAGTGCTCTGACTTACATAAACCAACTCATTGCATCCTATTACCCTTCTTAATTAGTTTTCATTATTATGAGGAATAATGTGATTCTCCAAAGAAACAAACATTAATGACATTTCCATCTCTACATCCTTTCATAATCGAATTAAAAGACAGCCTTTATTTTTAGAACTTGGAATTCGACATGGTACAGCCACACTTTGCAAGTCCTTTCTGTGACCTATCCTCTCACCTCCCAAACTCTTCTAGTCCTGGATCAGGACTTCCTTTTTTGACCAGTTCTTACCTTCATTGTAGGGAAATACTAAAAATAAAACTTTGAGATATTCTTAATAATTTTCTGGGATTAGTGTTTTACTCATTTGAAATTATTCATAGTTAATGAAGAAAAGGGATCAGTAGAAGTAGACTAAAGGAGGATAATGTACTTAGTAATTTCCTGGGATTAGTTTTTTATTCATTTGAAATTTATAGTTTATATAGAAAAGGGATCAGTAGATTAAAGGTGAATAATACACTATATGTAATTAATGAAATGCAGTGTGATGCAGCTAAACTTGGTTGCATTGATAGTTTTTGGATTTTTATTGTATTTCATTTTCAATTTTTAAAAAAAAATTATTTATTTATTGGTGGAACTGGGGATTGAACTCAGGCCCTGGCACTTGCCAAGGAAGCGCTTATTCCACTGAGCCATCTCCCCGGCCCCTTTATATATATATTTTTGATACAGGGTCTTGCTATGCAGTTTGGACTCATAGTGATCCTTGTTTGTTAGCTTCCCAAGTGCTGGGATTGCAGGTATGCACCACTATACCTGATTGCAGGGCCAGTATGGCATACAGTACCAGGGATTGAACTCTGGACCTTGTGTTTGCCAGGCAGGTGCTTGTACCACTGAGCTATCTCCCTAGCCCAGTTTTTGAATTTTTGAAACAGGATTGAACTCAAACATGCTTGTCAGGTACTCTAGCGCTGAGCTATATCCCCAACTCTTTAAAATTTTTTTGAAAAAGAATTTTGAGGCATGGTCTCTTGCTCAGTTGCCCAGGCTGGCCTTCAACTTCTAATACTCCTGTCTTAGCCTCCCAGTTACCTGGAATTGAGGTATGTACCATCATACCCCATGGTCTAGGGTTAAATTGGACTTTGCCACCAAGTGTGTTGCCCTGGCTTTGTTGTTCTGCCCTTTGGGTAAGAACATTGAAAATAGGTCCTGGAGAAATGAAAGCTAGTGAGAAGAAGGTGACAGTATGAGATTGTTTGGGGTTTGGCTGAGGAAGCTAGAGAAAGCATTTGATGACAATGGTATTAATCTGGAATCACAACATGTGGGTGTGAACAAACTACGGGCTCAAAAGAGAAAAAGCCAGGGAGCATTTATGTAAGGTGATAATCATGCCTCTCTTGTGGAGAAGCCTCTTGGACAGTGATTAGAAAAGATAGGCAAAGGGGGAAATTGGCTAGAAATAATATAATCATAATAGCTAAAACCCCCTCTGTACCTTTGCTATTATTATCTGTTGTGTTTTGTAGATTAAAGCATTGAGACTTGGAGTGCTTAGATTAATTGCCTGAAGTCACATGGCTATAGTGATAGTCATTTTAAGATGGCATCGGGGCATCTTCTTTTAGTTGTTTTGTAGATAGAATAAGACTTAGTTTCTAATTCTAACAAAGCCTCTTATATAAATCACTAGACTGTAGTAGGAAAGAGTACTGTGATGAGTGTGAGGTTGTTAGGTTTTAAGTGCAGTATTTATTGCAGTCTCCTGCTTTGACATTGTTCTGCCTGGCAGTTAGCCCTGCCCTCTGCCTGCTGGTCTGCTGCAGGACCACTCATCACTGTTGCCTTTATATTCTGATCTCTTTTTTCATCTTTCCTTCTTTCAGGATGAGGCTGTTTCTTAAAGTAGTAAAAAGGACCATGCAGTGAAGGCTGTACCCCCCAGGTTTGATTTCAGAAAACTTTTATGCAACTTAATGACAGTTTATTCTTTCAAAACAATATATTCAAGTATTACACAGAGTTCACTGTTGTTCCATAATGTCATATGATGTAATGCTAATGCTGGTGGGTGATCTGCAGAGGCAGTGGCTGGGCGAGTTGGAGGCTATTTGTTTGACTGAGGTAATGTTTGCATTTTTAATAAGCAAGCAGATTCTTTCTTTGGTCTTAACTCTTTTGTGTAAATGTACCAGAGTATACTTTATACATTATAGTTAAAACATCTGTTACTTTTTTTTCATATCAAAGAGATTATTTCATGGTGATCTCTGAGTTAGCAACTTATTTTGGCACATAAAACCCTTGATGGGAAATGAAAGAAAATTGGAAAGTAGCAATAAATGACCACGACAGAGTGCAAAAGCAAAATGTTGATTTCATGTGAGTTATCAAGGTTCCAAGGTGTTAAGTGAAACCTAGGGGGTTCTTACTTAAAATTCAGTCAGACATATTTTTTAATGAGCCTTACTCTAGTTTATGTCACTCTATAGAAATGAAATATTTTCACAAGAGACATGCAGTCTTGTTAATATTTGTTTGTTTTGAGACAGGCTTTTGCTAAGTTGTTAAGATTGGACTTCAACTCACTATGTACCCCAAGCCAGCCTTGGACTTTGAATAATCATCTTGTCTCAG
>NW_004524588.1:2771659-2775738 GCF_000260255.1 Octodon degus
TAATTATTCACTTTTGGTGGGGTGAATATGTGCATACATACACACATACAGCATTCTTTGTAACTGGCCTAGTTTTGACCTTGGATATAACATAAGAAGTCATCTTACTGCTGAGGGAAAGGACTGTCCTTGTTACCAATGAAAAACATTAATCATGTACAGCGTAGATGCTTACACTAAGCAGCTTTGTTGGGCGTCCTTGGGATTAAGAATGTGATGCATGTAAAGTAGATTTCAGTAATTAAAAAGAACCTAATTAGTGGTGGTGAACCTAAGGCCCATGTGCTGCATGCAGCAGGCTGTTATCATTGAGAGCTCTGAAAAGTTCACCATCACTGACTAAATCTTTTCTTGGAGCAAAAGACTCACGGAATAGCAGTGAAAGATCTGAAATCACATGAAACTTCTTGATATTGTAGTTGGGGAATGAAGCAATAAAAAGGGATGAGGAAGAGAATACAAGAACTTGAAAATGATCAGTATCTTTGTGTTCTGTTCAGTCACTCATCCATCTTTTAGACAAAATAAAGGTGGAAGAGTCTTTGCATTCATCAGATGTTGGTCCTTACCAGGAATCAGACATTATCATTGACTTAGAACATAGAGTGTCAAGGCAGGTGCTGGGAAATTGGATTTTAATCAGAGTCACTGTCTTTTCTGAAGGGCTAAAAGGTAATTTTGAAACCCAGATTGGTCCTAAGTATAATTTTTGCAGAACATTGTACTTCAAAATTGATGTCATTCTTGATTACTTTGTAGATTTATATGGTTGTAAATAGTTCTTCAGTTCATCTTTTAAACAAGCTGTTAAATAATGAAATGGTTTTTCCTCAGAAAGAGGGAATTCCCAGATGAATGTTTGCTTTAACTGACTGGAGTGAAACCATTTCACTAGAAAAGCTTCACTTTAGAACGTATACCTGTGTACCTTGCGTCACTCTAGAACGTATACCTGTGTGCCTGCAACCATTCTTGCTTCCATTAAATCTCAGGGAAAGTTTCTAGACCTTTCTCTAAATTTAATGCCTTTCTTTTGCTCTGGGTCTGTCTTGTGCTAGGACTTTTGCTTTTGTGGTTACTTTTTAGTGTCTAACATTGTAGACTTTTTATTTTGATTTGTATGCCCCTCCTGGCTTCCGTATTTTCTCTCTTTTAAAATCTCTGCTGCCAAATTTAATGTACATGGCCGCTGCTTGTCCCTGAATCCTTTCTGCCTCTGCTAGTCTTGGGTTTCTTATGGACTGGTGTCCATACACATATTTTTTTTTTACATTTATTTAGAGAATTACTAATATTTTCTTTTCATGCTGGAAGATTTTCTCATCCACATTCTCTTTTTTTCTTTTCCATATTTAACATAGGTTTCTGTCTTACTTACAAAATCTCTCTTCCTTTAACTTCATAACCCATTCTGGTTTTTGTATTTGCTTATTAGTGTCCATTCTTTTCTGTACAGCATATTTCCTAATAACATTTTGGAAGCCAAGTTTCTAAGAGTTTTTAGTGTATTACTGTAAAGATCTCAAGATAATTGTCAGTTTATATCATCATTTTCACCTTCCAGTCCTATTTCTTTCTTTTTCTCTTTTCTTTTTTTGTCGTTTTCGAGACACTGCGGTTCAGGCTCGCCTTGAGTTCACTTTGTAGCCCAGGCTGGTCTCGGAACTCATAATGATCTTCCTCCTTCAGCCTCCTGAGTGCTGGGATTATAAGGGTGCACCAGCATGCCCAGCCTTCCAGTCCTATTTCTCCATGAATTCATTAATAGAGCTATATATTACTTTAAATTCAGTGTGCCCCATCTTCCATGAATTCGTTAATAGAGCTATACATTACTTTAAATTCATTGTGCCCCATCTTCCATGTATGTGTGTGTATTATTCATTTCACTTATTTGCTAAGTCACCCAGGGACTGGGCTCAAATTTGTGATCCTTCTGTCTTAGCCTTCCAGAATGCAAGGATTACAAGCAGTATACCACAGGGCCGGTCTGAGAGTGTTTTTTAATTAGGTGAATATGCATACTTGAATGTGTGCTTGAAGAGTATGTTTTGCAGTTGCTTGGCTATATTGCTTTATATATGTCAAATCCAAATATAGATGGTGTTCAGATTTTATATTTATTTATTTAGAGATGGGTCTATGTGGTTTAGGCTGGAGTTGAACTTACTATGTAGCCCAGGTTGGCCTCCATCTCCTAGTGAACCTCTTGCCTTAGCCTTCTGAGCACTGGGATTACAGGTGTACCCCACCGTGCTACCACATAGTTACTATTTCCCGAATTCTTAATCCTTTCTAGTAGGAACAAGTTTCCCCTTGATGTCACTTATTTTTAGTCTGAAGAACTTCTTTTTGTATTTCTTGCAGTGCAGGTCATCTGGGGGGGAAAACCCTCAGATTTTATTTGTGAACATACTGGTTTTTTGCCCAGTTTTGTTATGAAGTTGTTTTAATAATCACTTTTTTGAAGAAATATGAGATTCTAAATCTCATTTTTCAGTTCCATTTTTTCCTCTTGTTTAATGGTCACGTGATTTTTTCTATTTTTATCAAGCTTTTTGCATTTTGAATTTCTATTCTACTGTAAGAAAGTTTTTTCTACATTTATTTATTGATTCATTTGTTTAAATCAATGTGGAACAGTGGACCACTGTTTTTTTTCCCCCATGCATTATGTGTTACAATTATTTTCTTTCTTTCTTTCTTTCTTTCTTTCTTTCTTTCTTTCTTTCTTTCTTTCTTTGGCAGAACTGGGGATTGAACTCAGGCCCTTGTGCTTGCCAGGCAAGCACTTATTCTACTGAGCCATCTCCCGAGCCCCCTACAATTATTTTCAATGTTAAAATGCTCCAGATTTGTACACATGTGGCACCTTCAGTCTAGCTTCCTGTGTTCTTTTAGCATACTCCTTTTATTCTTCAAAAATACCTTAGTTTCTGAGACAATATAGTGTTGTAGACTTAGCTTCTTCTCTGGTCCCCACCCTAGCATCAGGCATTTGTCAAAAGAATTCTGGTTCTTTTAGTGGAGACTGGCATGTAGAAGTCACTCTCTGGCCCTCAGTGCATTAGTTAGGAATTATATATATAATTCCTGTGTATATATATAACTACATACATACTTACACATTTATTCCTGTGTTTATTTCTGTGTATACACACACATATACTCACACACGTGCATGTGCATACACACACATACTGATAACATTATTATGCATCATGTACTCTTTGATTTGTAGCTTTACAATTTTTATTAAATGCTGGGCGTTATTTCAATATTTCTCTTCTCTCACCCCACTTGATATTTTCTTGCAGTAATTGACACACATTTGAGTTTTTATTTTTAGGGTTTGGTTTTTTTTTTTGTCCTTTGGATAATATGTATGGCTCTGCTTCTAGGTTCAGTGGTCTCATTTTTTTTCTTTTGTTTCTGTACTACTAACCTATCCAAGATATTTTTATTGTCAGATTATTTTTCAGCTTTAAATGCCCCTCTTCACCCTTCCATTTAAATGTCTGTCTCTCCTTATCATGTCTATGTTTTCTCTACTTTTTGCACATATGGAATATATTTATAACCCTTTTAACTCCTTCATTTGTTAGTTCATCATTTCTGGTTATGTTTTTATTGATTAAAGTTTCTCCCAGCTACAAGTCATATTTTCCTGCTGCTTTGCAGGCCTGGAAATATTTTATTGTATGCCAAAGTTGTTATTATATGCCAAATTTTATGTATTTTATATTTTTTGCATTCTTTTAAAGGATATTTGGGCCGGCGAGATAGCTCAGCGGTCTAAAGTGTCTGCTCAGGCAAGCTTGAGTGCAGAGACTGCAGGTTCAATCTCTGGCACCACATCCTGCACCAGCCTGTCCCCAGGGTGGGCTGAGTCAGCCATACACACACACACACACACATACACACACACACAAATAAATAAATAATAAAAGATACTGGACTTTTTTTTTTTAATAATATATTTTCTTTTTTTAAATTATTTATTTATTTGTGTGTGTGTGTGTGTGTGTGTGTGTGGCCAGCTCAGCCCACCAGGGGGCGGGGCTGGCTGGCATGTGGTG
>NW_004524588.1:2775838-2777685 GCF_000260255.1 Octodon degus
GTGTGTGTGTGTGTGGCCAGCTCAGCCCACCAGGGGGCGGGGCTGGCTGGCATGTGGTGCTGGGGGATTGAACCGCAGTCCCTGTGCTTTGCTAAGCTTGTTCTAAGTAGGTGCTTTAAACCACTGAGCCATCTCACCAGCCCCTGGGCTTTGTTCTGACATATAAATTACAAGTTACATATAATCAGTTTGACCCTTCCTAGGCTTGCTTGCTTTTAAATTCTGTTAGTGCTCAGGTAAAGCAGCTTTTAGTTTACCCTCATTTGTAAGGTGTTACCTTTCTGAGTACTTTGCTTACTGTCTCATTTTTTATTATTATTTATTTATTTATTTATTTTTTGTGGAACCAGGGATTGAACTCAGGCCCCTGCACTTGCCAGGCAAGCGCTTATTCTACTGAGCTATCTCCCCGGCCCTTGTCCCATGTTTTATAAGGCCTCTACTGTGGCTGGTAGAAGCATGAAGTACTCTTTTTAAAATTTATTTATTTAGTTTTTGTATTTAGTGCAGGGTCTACAGGTCTCACTACATAGATTGGACTCATACTGATCTGCCTGTGTTCAGTCTCCCAAGAGCTGGGATTACAGGCACATACCACCATGCCCAGTCTTAATTGCAATCTCAGTGTGCCCTGGGGGTGGGTGGGTTAGGCACGGCATGCTGGGAATTGAACCCTGGCCACTGTGCTCTGCCTAAGCAGGCACTTTAGTCCACTGAACTATCTGGTCGGCCCTCGTGAAGTACTCGTAACCCTGTTTGACCTGCTGCTTTCTTGTAGTTGTTTCTCTAGCTGTACAGAATTTCACTCCATAAATTCACAGATTAGTATTCAGTGAGAAATCAGAGGGTACCTCGGGAACATCTCCTGAGTGCCCCCTTCTTGAGCTCCCCTGTCCCATCCTCTGCTGTGTAAATTCTAGACTTTTTTGTTTCTCCAAACTCTGTTCTCCGTATTTAGCAAGGCAGCTGGGCTTCTTCTGAATACGTTTTTGCAGCAGATTGAATGTTCTTACCTCTCCAAAATTTGAAATAGGTTGAAATCCAAATCCCCTGTATGGTGGCTTTAAGAAATGGGGTATTTGGGAGGTGTTTTGATTGTGAGGGTGGAGCGCTTATAAGAGCTTGCTTCCTCTCTCTGCCATGTAAGGAAGCAGTGGGAAGTTGGTGATGTACAACTACCAGTGCCTACCTTGAATTTCCCAGCCTTTGGAACTGTGAGAAATAACCAAAGTTTTGTGTTGCCAGTTGTACGGTATCTGAAAGGAATGTTTCATATATTTTATCTGGTTTTCTAAGTTATATATGACTGGAGGGCATAAAGAAGTTAATTCTTCTTGAGTAAAAGCATAATATTTTATAAACATTTTATAACAAGTATTTTTCTGTCCAGTGCCATTTCTTCCATTTTGCTTAAAACCTCATTCCAGAAGCCTTTGATTCATTTCTGTAGCATATTGGTAAATATTTAGTAAGTACCTGCTAGTGTTAGAACAGAGAAGACACAAGGAATCTGACACCCTTTAGGAGCTTATATAGTTCTGTGAGCAATTGAGACAGGTAGTTATATAATATGAGCAGTACTAGGTATGTTTCCCAAAGAATAGGCTTATGTAGAGGAAGAATTATTAATTTGACCTAGAAATTTGGGGCAGGCTTCACAGAGGAAGTAACATTTGAACTGGATTTTTAGAGAGGAATACCAATTAGCTGAGTACAGGAGATATTCCTAGCTTAAAAGCCTCTAAATAAAAAGATACATATGAATAAAATATTTTAAAAAGAATTTTGAACCAGAATTATTCTTTTTTGGATGTACTACTTGATTCTCTCTCTCTCTCTCTCTCTCT
>NW_004524588.1:2785905-2790785 GCF_000260255.1 Octodon degus
CTGGGTGGGTCTTGCCTCTAGCCTCTTTGTAGGGAGTTCTGCTGAAGGGTTCTGTGCTGGGCCTGTGCTCTGGGACTATTCAGGATTCCACCCGGCCCTGGGTCGTCTCACTCACTCGCCGGGCCTGCGCTCCGGGTCTGTTCAGGACCCCGCGGCCTGGGTCGTCTCACTCACTCGCCGGGCCTGCGCTCCGGGTCTGTTTAGGATCCCGCGGCCTGGGTCGTCTCACTCACCCGCCGGGCCTGCGCTCCGGGTCTGTTCAGGATCCCGCGGCCTGGGTCTGGTGTTGTAATTTAAAAAGTCATCTCTAATCTCTGGTACTGCAAAAAAAAAAAAAAAAAAAAAGTCAACTCCAAACTCAGGGATCCCTAGATGTTTTTGTTTTATGTTATTGTCTAGGAGTTGTATTATTTCTTTTACCTTTAGTTCTATGTTCTTGAGGGTTTTTGCTTGGTTGGTTTTTATTTTTGTTTTGGAAGTGCTGGGATTGATCACAGGGCCTTGTGATACTAGGCAAGTGCTTATCACTGAACCTACATCTCTATTCCCCTTTTACTTTAATTTTTATGGACGATAACCATGTACACTTGTAATGATTATGTAACTCTGCAGTTATTGGATTGAAAGTTCTGTGTATATTAGTTATATCAGTTATGTTTGACAGTGTTAAGTTTTATCTGTCTTTAATGATTTTTTTGTCTTTTTTATGGAAAAAGAAATATTCCATATTTGTCTGTTGTTGTTAGTTTTTTGCTCTTGTCTTTTTTGTTTTTTTTTTTTGACACAGGGACCCCCTATGCAGCTCAGGCTGGCATTGAGCTCACTTTGTAGCCCAGGCTGGTCTCAATCTTGCAACAATCCTCCTGCCTCAGCCTCCCAAGTGCTGGAGTTATAGGTGTGCGCCACCATTCCTGGCTCTTTCATTTGCTTTGAGGTCATATTATTAGGCATGTGCATATTTAGAATAATTATATCTTTCTAATGTACCTCTTTTATTATTATGAAATGTTCTTTTTGTATTATCTTTAAGTAATTTTTTTATTTTAAGGGGTGTTTTAACTTTTTAATATACTCTGATGGTGTATGTCTTTTTCAATTTTTTATTAATATATGCTTATAGAACATGATGATTTGATGATTACATTCATTTTGAAGAGTTGGTATATGTACATAATGTATTTTAATTCTTTTTGTATATCATTTTTTTATCCTTTTCAGTGATTTGTCTTAAGATTTGTGTCTTACGAACAGCGTGTTGTTCTATCTTGACATTTTATGCAATCTGACTTGTTCTGTGCTGGGGCTTGAACCAGGGCATGTGCATGCTAGGCACTGAGGTACACCCCTGGCCCTTTGCTTTTTGAATGAGGTGTAAAACTAGTGTAGTTATTGGTTTGTTTGAACTACCATTTTGTTTGTCTGTCGTTATATGATTGCCTTTTTTTGTACTAGATAAATATTTTGAGGATACTATTTAATTCTTTGATTTAAAAAAACACTTTTTCTAGGGTTGTTTTCTTTTTCTTTCTTTTTTTGCCTTTTAGTACAGCGTCTGCAGGGTCTTACTACGTAGATCAGACTCAGTGATCCGCCTGTGTTCAGCCTCCCAAGAGCTGGGATTATAGGCACACGCCACCACCCCCAGTCTCAGTCACACATCCTCAGGGTGGGGCTAGCATGGCACGGCATGGTAGTGTTGTTTTCTTAGTGACTATTCCAGGGAGTAAATTCGACTTTTTTTTCTTTTCTTTTCTTTTTTTAAGCAAAGTTAGGCTGCCAGCACTCATTGTAGTTTATTTGTGAAACCAATGGAAAAAAAGGTTTGTCAGTCCAAGGGAGGCTTCTTCCTCCTCATCAGAATCAAACTCTGCATTTTTAGTTTTTATCCACCTGGGATCCAGAAGAGCTTTGAAAGGAAGGTAACACTCCATGGCTCATCTTTCTGTGGGATTCTTGGGTGTAGAAGGTGAGGTGGTTACTGACTCTTTGGCCTATGGGTCACCTCAGACTCAGGTTCCTTGCTGATCTCACTTTAGAGCTCAAGCTGTGGGCTGGCAAAGCAAGATAGGAAACAGAGGGCTCAGAGACTTCTGATGGCAGCAGCTATTATAGTGGGGAGCTCTGTGCAGAGTGTGTCGGGTCATAAGCTGACTCTCAGTTAGCAGAGGATCCTCGGCTTTGATCTCTTCCCTCTATTCATTCATTCGGAATTATTATTCATTCTGTGGTCTTGGATTCTGCAATCCATATCCTTGGCTGGCTGCTTCTTGCCATAGAAAAGCTGCTGGGGCTGGCCAGCTAGCTCAGCGGACTAAAGCACCTGCTTAGGCAGATGCAGGGACTGGGTTCAATCCCTGGCATGCCATGCCGCCCCGCTGGTGGGGCGCGCTCAGACGGAGATTGAGACTGGGCGTGATGGTGCGCTCTGTAATCCCAGCACTGGGGAGGTTGAAAACAGGAGGATCACTAGGAGTCCATCTGTGTAGTGAGACCCTGTACTAAATACATTTTTTAAAAAAGCTGCTGGCTGGATAGATGCTTCCTGTCTGCATGATGACCAGTTAGCATAGCAGGTTATGAGGACAGATGGCGGAAGCACACCATCCGTCATGCAGCACAGCACTTTATCTCTGGGGTGTAACTGGACAGAAAGTCCCCCAGTCTGTTTCTATAGCACATTTCGTTAGCTCCAGCATTTCCCTTTCTTTTGAAAAACATCATGGTACTGAATCCAATGTGTATCTCAATGTGTCAGAATCTTACTTCAATTTAATACTAAATTCTGGTAAAATAGACTTGCTGTAACTTAGCTTCCTTATTTCCTCTCTTTACTGCTAAAATCAACATGTGTCTGTATATATTTGTAAATCTGAAATGTAATTACTGCTTTCAAATTTTGTCTTTTAAAATAAGTTAAGAGGGGCTTTGCGTATAGCTCAGTGGTTTAAGTGCCTGCCTGGCAAGCACAGGGACCCGAGTTTGCTCCCCAGTACCACAAAGAAAAACAAAAATAAAACAAAGCAAAAAAAACCACTAAAAAAATAAAATAAGTAAAGAGAAGATAAGTGTGAAAATATGTTTATAGAGTCTTTCACATTAATTTACATGTCTACTATTTTTGTTTTTTCTTATTTCTTCTTGAGCTTGAGGTCATCAGTTGTCACTTCTTTTTAGCCTCAAGAAAGTTCCTTCAAAAAAAAAAAAAAAAAAAGTTCCTTCAGTATTTCTTGTGATACAGTTCTACTAGCAACATATTTTCTCAGTTTTGTTTATATCAGAATGTTTTTATTTCTTTTTCACTTCTCAAGAATAAATTCACTGGATATGGGATTCTTGGTTGACAGGTTTTCCTCCCAGTATTTGTTTTCAAATTAATTGCTATTCTTCAGCTGTTGTTAGGATTTGTTTTTAACCTTGGTCTCTTTTTATTTGTCCTTCGAAGGTTTATTTGGCTTCATGAATGTATGGATTTAATATTTTTTTGCCAGATTTAGGAAGCCTCTTTCCTCCTGGAATTCTCATTATGCATTTATGTTGTAGATCTCTCAGAACCTATTAAGTTTTCTTTAATAGCCTGCCCTGTTCAGATTGGATAAATTCTTCTTCCAGGCTCAGTGATTCTCCTGCTACCCAAAGCTGTTACTGAGCTGCTCAAGTGAATTTTTCATTTCAATTATTGTACTTTCAATTCCATTATTTATATATATGCACAATTTCTATCTCCTTATTGAAAAATCTTCATTTGTAGATTCATGAATGTCACTTTTTTTTTTTTTTTTTGGTATTTTAGGGAAGGGTCTACAGGGTGTTCAGGGTTTCACTACTAGATTAGACTCATAGTGATCCTCCTGTTTACAGCCTCTTAAGAGGCTGGGATTACAGGTGCACACCACCAGTCTCAATTGCCAGCTCAGCTCACCCTGGGGTGGGGGTAGGGGCTGACACAGCAGGCCTGTAGATGGAACCCCAGCAGGCACTTTGAATTTGCTGAGCTATTTGGCTGGCCCACGAATGTCACTATTATTTAGATCTTTCATTGTGAATTCCATTAGTTCTGTTAAATATAATAATTTCTTTGAAAATTTTTTCTGCTTATCTAATATCATGGACATTTAGAAGCATTTTTTTTTAACAGTTTCCCATCCCTCAGTGTAAGTGAAACTTTTCTGTTTCTTTGCATATGTAATTTTCTGTGAAGAACTTATTATTTTGGATAATGTCATTGTTACCTTTTCTTCATTATTCTTTGGTGTCATGTTTTATAAATTTGTGAAATTTCTTTGTTTCATGATTTGTGGCCATTGGTGTCTGTGTTACTACCACATTCTCCTCTCATTTTCCTCTCCTCTCATATGAAGAAAACCTCTCATTTGTGTTCTTCACATGTTTGCTTAATTTTTTAAACTTGTCTTTTTAAATTTTGCTTTTTTGGGGGTTATCCCTATGCCTACATTGGTTAATAGTTGACCAGTTATTAAACAGAAGTTGTAATCAACCACCTGGATCCAGGACAGCTTCTGCCATCTATCTATCAATAGCTCTGTGTGTAGGGAATGTGGCACATTCAGAGCTCATGTCATTTCAGATCCTCTCTTTTACTTAAGGTTGTTTCAACTATGACTATAGGCTCATGTTATAGAGCAGTTAGCACTTCTGTCTCTGACAGGCAGTTCTTTCAATGGTGCTGATGGAGGTGGATGCTACTCTTTGCTCCAAATCCAGCCTCTCCTGCAGGAGGAAAGCACCTGATCTTATAACGCCTTCCATTCTGTCACTGCATCTGGTTCATTTGAGGTAAAAGGGATAAAAGGAGGCCCTAGGTTTTACTGCTGTAGATTCGTACTTTTTTTTTACGTAAGTTTAACTATTATTTTTTTTTT
>NW_004524588.1:2790885-2793463 GCF_000260255.1 Octodon degus
TCTCTCTGTACTTATCTGTTATTTGGTACTGGGTCTTGCTATGCAGCTTGAACTCCTAGTGCTCCTGTCTCAGCCACCCCAGCACTGGGATTAGAGGTGTGTACCATCACACCCAGTTTCAGTGGTTCTGCAGCAGTACAGCATATGGTACTGGGGAATGAACCTGGGTCCTTGTGCTTGCCAGGCAGGTGCTTAGACTGCTGAGCTATCTCTCCAGCCCTGTTTGATTTTCTGTTCCTGGCCTAGATATCCATAGGTAATGGTATACAGTTGAATTCTTTTTTTTTTTTTTTTTTTTTTTTTTTGGTGGTTCCAGGGATCGAACTCCGGACCTTGCGCTTGTCAGGCAAGCACTTATTCTACTGAGCTATCTCTCCATACAGTTAAATTCTAATTTTAATTTCAAGCAATATTAAATGTCCACTTATAAGAATAATTGTCATTTGTGTACCTCATGTGTGTGTATCTTACTTTTTTTGTTGCTGCTTTTCTTGTTCTAAAAATCAAGCAGTACATCCCAAAAAAGAATAATTCTGATTCAGAATACTTTAAAATATTTTACTCATATGTATCCTTTTTTTATATATAGAAGACAAAATACCCAACAACCACAAGTTAAGGGAAGAAAGGTTTATTTGGCTCTCACGTTTCAGTTCACAGCTGGATGGCTCCAAGGCAGGGTAGATTGGCAGAGGGGCACTGCAAAAGAGAAGCAGTTCATGGCAGGCAGAAGGCAACAGAGCAGTCAAGTAGCGAACAGCATCCACAAGCGATGACCCTCCTTCTGCCCTTTATACTTATCCACCCTTGGGGAAGGCAGTACTTACACCCAGGATGGGGCAGCCTTAATCCTAGCACTGCACCATAAATTGATCTCAGCGTCATACACCGTACATCCACTTCTGAAAAGCTCCGCCTGTTATGGCATGAAACTTTGTGGGGATGTCTAGATACAAGTCCCGCCTCCAGGGCATGCAGAGATTGCAATTGAGATTGGGCTTGTAATCCCAGCTCTTGGGAGGCTGTAAGCAGGCGGATCAATAGGAGTATGATCTAGTAGTGAGACCCTGAACACTCTGTAGACCCTCCTCCCCACTCCAAAAAAAAAATGCTGTTTGAATTGAAAGGATTTTTGGAACAGACATCAGAATTGGTGGGTTGCTTTGATCATTGTTCTTTTTTTCTTTCTGCTGCACTAGGGATGGAACCAAGGGCCTTGTCTACACTAGACAGGTCATCTTCCACTCAGTTACAGCCCCCACCCTTTGCTCAGTGTTTTTAACCAAAAGTTTTCTTTAACTTATAAGATAGAAATGCTTATTTTAGCAAATTTTGTTGTATCAAGACTAGTGTTTACTACCTAAAAGAAAAGGAAAACAATAAATACTATTGAGAAAACAAGTATGTTAGCCAAAGATAAAGTGTTTTTTAATGCTGATAAATACTGTAGTTCTTTTTCATGTTTTGCCATTTTTTTCATAAAATGGTCTCTTTAAGATGTTTAGTTTTTTGTACTTCTGGTTTTAGGAACACTTTTGCCACTAGATGTCACTAGACTAAAACAATTAGGTGGTGAAATCCCAACTTGGGGGCAGTATTTCCTATGACTTTCACTTGGTAACATTCCCTGTAGCATCTGGATTTCTTATAAAACCAGGTCACATCGCATTTCACCTACAAGCTAGTTGGAAAAATATACATGTTCTGGGACACACTAGTAATCTTATTTTAGTGTTTATCAAGACAGGAAGAGGAAAAAATTTACTACCACACGAAACTTTAGAGTGACCTTTATTTTTTAGAGAGAAAACTCTATTTTTAGTCTGTCACTGTACTCAAATAATTCAGATTACTGGAAAAAATTCAGATCTCAATTAGTTGGTGAATTGGATGAACACAAGAGCATATGTCTGCCCAGTGGAATACTATTTAGTAATAAAAGAACTGGTGCATATTGCAGATGTACTGCAAAAACATTATGCTTGGATACAGCAGAGTCAGCCTGAGTGTAATGACTTCTTACTTGGACCAAGCGGGAAAAACAGACAAGTTGTATAGGAAAGATGGTTCAGTCTCAGTAAAACTCAAAAGAGGTGACTAAGAGGACCAGATTAAAATGCTTCAAGTATGCAGTTAGTACCTGATCCTATTCTTCAGTCTTAGACAACTTTGGATCTGCTTTTCTGGACATCTCATATAAAAGAATCTATGTGATCTATGAATCTGTATCTTTGTATATTCTGATTTTCAGTGTCTGGCTACTGCTGTGAGTAATGTTGCTATGAGCTTCATATCCATGCAGTCGTACGAATGTGTTCTTTTAGGTGGATTTCTAGGAGTGGCATTGGTAGGTTATATATGTATTTGATACAGGGTTTTTAAAAATTTTTTAATAGATTGAAAATTGAAAATAAATTATTTACAAACATAAATGAATATAACAATAAAAATTGTCCAAAATAAAAATGAAGAAAGAATTTACAGATCAGTCATAATAGTTCAGTGTCAAAACCAAGAAACTTATATTCATATAATTAGAATTCTCAAAGTAGAAAGGAGTAGGCAATAAATATTTAAA
>NW_004524588.1:2795384-2797818 GCF_000260255.1 Octodon degus
TTCACTTTCACTTACACGGTTTTGCCAGCTTGTGATTGAGGTTTTAATTTCCTGTATATCACTTTGAATCTGTTTCATACATTCTATTTCTTTCCTAAATTGCTTATTCAGGGGTTCCATCATTTTTATATTCTGCTGTATTTTTTATCAGTGTCTTCTTTTGAAGCACTTAGTACTTCCTTGATTATAGTTATCATTACATTTTTTGGTTCAGAAATTATTTCTGATCTGATTTCTTCTATACCAGTTGTTTCTTTACTTCCAATGCTATTATTTCAGAGATATCAGGGTGTGATTTCCAGTTTCCTCTATGCTAGTGTCCTCTGTATTTGTACTGGGTGGACTTGGGGCCTGAGACTTCATTTTTGTTCCTTCTCTTTGTCATTTTGTATACCACTGTTTTCCGACCTTTGGTGTAGAGCTTAGATAGAGTTACTACCTTAGCACCAGGTCCGGATCTACGAACTTTAGATTCCTCCAGGTGGATGTTGCTTTGATCTGGCTAGGGTCTGGCTGCTGTGCTCCACTTCCACCCTTTGTGTCACTCTGGCAAGATGTTCTGCTCCTGAATCAGCTGGGTGGGCCTTGCCTCTAGCCTCTTTGCAGGGAATTCTGCTGAAGGGTTCCACACAGGGCCTGCACTCTGGGTCTATTTAGGATCCCGTGACCTGGGCAGTCTCACTCACCTGGCCTGCACTCTGAGTCTATTTAGGATCCCACGACCCGGGCAGTCTCACTCATGCCGGGCCTGCTGTCTGGGTCTCTTTGGGATCTGCGGGCCCCGGTCACTCTGGGTCTATTTAGGATCTCTTACTCACTCTCCAGGCCTGCGCTCTCATTCTATTCAGGATCCACGGGTCCCAGGTCATCTCACTCACACACTGGGCCTGCGCTCTGGGTCTTTGATACACGGTCTTACTATGCAGCATAGACTCAGTGATTCTCCTGTTTTCAGACCCCCCCTCCCCAGTGCTGGGATTACAAGTGTGCTCCATCATGACTGGACACTCTGGCCAGCTCAGCATGTCCAGGGGTGGGGCCAGTGAAGCATGTGATGCCAGGGATCAAACCCAGGTCCCTGTGCTTGCCTAAGCAGATGCTTAATCCGCTGAGCTATCTTGCCAGCCCTTATATGTATGTTTACATTTACCAAACTGTTACTTTTTTTCAGAATGGCTGTAGTTTTGCAAACACCATTTGGTATTTCTTAGCAGTGTATGGAAATTTCATTTGTTCTCTTCCTGGTTATAGCCCTTGGGAGTGGATGTGTAATGGTATCATATCATTGTGGGTTTCACTTATATTTGGGTTAGTCAGATTTTTGTCCCTGTGACCAAATAACTGAGAAAAACAGAAGAGGGAAGATTTATTTTGGTTTTAAGAGGTTTCAGTACATAGTTGGCTGGCTCCATTGCTCTAGAAGCAGAAACATCATTGCATGGGGCTTGGCACAGGAAGGCTGCTTACCTTATAGTGGCAGGAAACAGAGAGAAAGGAAAAAACAAGGAAGGGTCCAGAGACCAGAGAGCATCCTTGAGGTGACATCCCCTCACCTTCAACTAAGCCCCAATACCTGTTACCATCACCTCCCAGTAATGCCATCACATTATGATCTCATCCAAAAATTAATCCACTGGTAAAGTTAGATCCCTTGTGATCCAGTTGCTTTCTGAATGTACTCTCTGAACAAATGAGACTTCTGGGGAAATTTTAGATTTTGACCATAGCGATAGTGTTTCTGTAGTGATGTTATGCTTCTTTTCATGTGCTTAGTAGCTCTTCATATATCTTTTAGAGTAAAATAGCTGTTCAGATCTTTTGTTCTTTTTTTTTTTTTTTTAAACCGGGGATTGAATTCAGGACCTTGTGCTTGCCAGGCAAGCACTTAATTCTGCTGAGCTATCTCCCTGGCCCTCTTTTGTTCATTTTTAAGTGTGTCTTTCACTTACATTATGGCAAGTCCTTTATTCTGGATGGAATTTCTTTATTAGATACATGATTTAAAAATGTTTTCCATGACTGTGGCTTTTCATTTTCAGTATTTTGAGGCACGAACATTGTAAAATTTTGATGAAATTTAGTTTATCAACCTTTTCATGGAGGTTTCTCTAGAAGTATTATAGTTTTAGTGATTACATTTAGATCTGTGGTTCATTTGGATTACTTAAGAAGTGTATTGTCTTTAAGTTCAGTGTATTTATCTGCTTATTGATGTCAAATTGATCCTGCACTATTTGTTTTGTTTTTTTTTTTAAATTAATTTATTTATTTGTGTGTGTGTGGGGGGGCAGCTCAGCCCACCAGGGGGCGGTGCTGGCTGGCTGGCATGTGGTGCTGGGGGATTGAGCCGCGGTCCCTGTGCTTTGCTAAGCTTGTTCTAAGTAGGTGCTTTAGACCACTGAGCCATCTCACCAGTCCCATTGCACTATTTGTT
>NW_004524588.1:2805883-2842551 GCF_000260255.1 Octodon degus
TTTTTTTTTTTTTTTTTTTAGACATGGTTTCACTGTGTAGTTCAGACTGGCTTTGAACTCATTTTGTAGCCCAGGCTAGCCTCAGAGTCATACTGATCTTCCTGCCTCAGCCGCCTCAGAGTACTGGGATTATAGGCATGCACTATCATGTCCAGATTAAGTTCAGCTGCTTTTAAAGACATACCCTTTTCCTAGGTTGTTGATTTCCTGGGCCCTAAAGGACTATATTTTATAAATTCTCTCCAGCTTTATACTTCTAGAGAGGGAAGTTTTTACCTTTGTAAGTTCCTTTTTGTTTTTTTATTAGGATCTAGTGAAAAGTCAGATCTGTCATATCCATTAGCTTTTAATCTAGCTTTGTGTTTGTGTCAAAGGTAGATTTCTTTTTAGCCAGCATTCAGTTGAGTCTTGCTCTGCACCCCCCAGACTCCCAGCCCCTTTGGTGGTGGTGGGTATTATGCCCAGGGCCTCAACACAAAGCATACACTGGGTTATACCTCTGCCTCTGAGTTTTGGTTTTATATGTAGGTTGAAAATCTGTTTTTAAATGATGTCTTTAGTCCTCTTAGATGTAAAATAATTTCAGCATGGTTGGTAAGGCTTCCTTTTAAAAATTATTTTCTGTTTGTCCCTGTTCTTTATTCTTTTTCTCCCCTTTAATTCTTTAGGGTTGTCTTTTTATGATTCAGTGTTTGTCTCCAGTACTGGCTTATTATTTATATTGAAATATTTTAGTGGTTGTTCTAGGATCTATAGTATGTCTTTAGTAACCACGTTGTGCGTAGTATTTTTTTAATCACAGTGTATTTTCAGTTTCCTCATCAGCTGTTGTGCTATCATATATTTTCTTTTGCATATGCTATAAGCCAGTGAATGGTACATTGCTACTATTTTTGCTTTCTTACCAGGAGTTAGTAAACTTTTTCTGTACAAGGTCTGATAGTATTTTAGGCTTTGTAGGCCATCTGGTCTTTGTTACAAGACCTCAACTCCTGTTTCACGAAGGCAACTACAGAAGATACATGAAAGAATGAATGTTACTGTGTTCCAGTGTAACTTAACTTATCAAAACAGGAAATGAATGAGATTTGGCCTTTGGGCTATGCTTTGTAATCCTCCCTCCCCTTTAGACAATGAATTATTCAGAGCAGCTAAAAATAAGAAAACGGTATTTTATATTTACTTTCCTTTCAACTATTTCTGGACTTTCATTTCTTTGGATAAATCCAGGATTTTGTTTGGTATCCTGTTCTTTTTTCCCGGAGATCTTCTTTTCACTTTTTTTTTTTTTTTTTTTGGTTAAAAATCTGCTGGTAATGAAGCTTTTTCTTTTTCTTGATCTGATGAAGCCCTTATTCTTAAATTTTATAAGATGATTCTTTTGTTCCTTTGTATATAAGGTGTTTTTCTTTGTCATACTTCTCTGTGAAACCTTTGTTAAGGTTTTTTTCATTCTCTTTTTAAAAATTTAAGGTATAACTTAAGTACGGTAAAATTCATCCCAAAAACAGATCTGTCACTCAGTTCTGTGAGTGATGGAGCCATGCAGCCATGCAGCCATGTAAGTACCCTAACTGCCAAGATATACAATAATTCTGTCATTCCCCAGAATCCAAGCACTGTTGTCAGTTTCATACCTCACCTCAACTACACTGACCAATTTTTTGTCCCTTTAGTTTGCCTTTCCTGGAATGTCATATTAGTGGAATCATATGTATCCCTTTGAGTTTGGCTTCTTTAACTTCGAATAATGTACTTAAGATTCGTCCACATTTTTGTATTGATAGTTTGTTCCTTTTTATTGCTGACAGGTATTCCATCTTATGGGGATACCAGAGTTTGTCTTTACATTTACCATTGGAGAATGTTTGGATTGTTTCCAGTATGTAGTGATCACAAATAAAGCCACTATGCCAACAGTTTTGTGCTAGTTACCATGTATGGCCAGATGCTTTTCAAGAGATTTAATAGAACAATTTATAGTGTTTCAGTTTCATAATATCCTTTTCAACACTGGGTGTCATTGAAAATTTTTTTTACTTCTAAAATGAAAATCTTACTCTGATTTTAAAAGTAGTATGTACTTATTTGAAAGTTACAAAATAATTTCTTCTCCAGGCTATGTTTTAGTTGCTAACATATAATTAGCGTGTTGCTCCACCCTCTATCTGAACCCTAAGCGTACTCCATGTTTGCCCTTTAGAATGTGACCTCCAGAAATGCACGCCAGAGTCCAGGTGTGTGTCTGCTGCTTTAGCCTCTTAGGTGCTGGGATTGCAGGGGTGCGCGTCCACATCCAGCTGGAACTCTGAATTCTGAATGAGTTCTGAGAGACCTTAAGGAATATGTCTAAGATGATAAAGTGAATATTAGGTACACAAAGTAATCCACTCTTTTGACACACTGGAACTAATAGCAAATGTATCTCACTTTTTAATGTAATAAAGGGCTTTAAACATTTGCTATGTATTTTGATCATCACTGTATGTAGTTAGGGTGAGTTAATGCTTATTCTATTTGTTGATGTTCCGTTTGATATCTTATTATTAGCACTATGTTTATTCTGCAGTATTTATTGTGATATCCTGTATTTTATTATGTTTGTTTATTAAATAAGCACTAACAGTGCTCAAACATAGAGTGACAATGACTAGAAGATTGAAAATCACACCACTGAAGGAAGAATAAGTTCTATTTTAGGACTTGTCCCAAACTTAACATTGGATAGCAGTGTCAGAGCTGCTCCTAACTTAGTCTACCTAAAATTAACGAGATGAAGTGCTAGCTAGGACAGTTATTATTCCAAAAGCAAAGGAGATTTGTAAATAAAGAAGGTAAAATAAATCCCATTGTGACATCCACTGTTTTTTAGAATGTAGTCATAGAGCAGTAGTAGGTAGGTAAAACCACAGTGTCAGGCAGTGTTCCATAATTATGCCATCAGGGAAAATAGGTCAGAGCATCAATAATTAATAAAAGGAAGCCAGACTCACAAGGGAAGTACATTTACAAAACGGTAAGAACCACTTGAGAGTTTGGCGAGAGGACCAGAGAAAGGCTGATGTTGACATTGTGGCCGATAGGCTTTATCTTTCTGCAGTTCTTCCCGTTTCCTGGCCATGTACTGGAAGAGATTGAAACAGAGTATCAGTGCAGTACACACAGTAAGAACATTAGATGGAAATGAAAAAAGTTCTCCCAGATATGAGTGCAGCTCCCTTTGGTTAGACAACTAAGCCATTCTTTTAGCAGTAGTTGCAGCCAGTCCTCTGATTTGTAGTAAGTTCTGGCCAGAAGCTGCAGTCCTGGAGCCTGTTTATTTTGGCCTGGTTTTATCCCTACTTTTAACTTTGGTAACGCTCGTTGAGTCTCAGTCCTCCCGGCATGTGATAGGATACAGGTTATTGAGGCAAATGCTGTAGGCTCATTTAGAAAGTATGTAGACAGATTAGCTACCTCTGGCCAGAGTTTTTTCCTTGGGCTCAAATAAATTTATTTTTAACGCACATTTATAACTCCAATTAGTTTTTTTTCCATTTGGTGCTGGGGATTAGAGTCCAGGGCCTCACACAGGCTAAGCACCCGCTCTACCACTGAGCTATATCCCGTCTCTAACTCTGTACACCTCTGGGGATCTTTCTTAGGGCTTCTTCAAGTTATGTGATTCTTCCTCAGAATGTTTGATTGCTGCTAGATTTGGGTATGTGCTTCTTCACTGGACACAAGAACCTCAAGCTGTCATGAGCACCAAGTCAAGGTGATCAGATTCTTTTCCTTCTTTCTTTCAAACCTGCAGATGAGAGCCCAAGCCTTTCCTATGAGAAAACTGTCTTCTCATCTTCCCTTTACCAACCATTCTACTTGTTCATTTGTTCAGCAAACATGACGGCTACTCATTATTCTAGTAGATGTGCTTACAGCAAAATATGCCATCTTTGCTTTTGAAGAAGTTACATTCAAGTGGCTCACCCCACTAGAATGTAAGTTTTTCTTAACCCATCTCTTTCATAATCTCCTAGACCTTGCCCATACTGGTAATGATACGTCTTTATATAAATCACAAAGAGGGAGAAAAAGGTAAGGTGCTGGAGGTGACCACTGTGGCTGTACAGCGAGTATTCCCAAATGTCTAATTTTAGAACTGTGTTCTAATGTAGATGAAGCACATATAACCAAAGCAAATATAAAAGGGTGAAATGGACTTAAATGAATAGTGTGAGGCCATATAAAAGCTAGAATAAGTAAAGGCCTTTTAGGCGAAGAGCACAAAGGTTTATTAGAAATATGGTCAGCAAAAGCAGTAATAAAGAGGTGTGCTCAGTTTCTTGGGCTAGCTGAGATCATGTTAATGTCTGACAGGGCAGAACTATTTAACACCTTTTTTGCTTCCATACTGTCAAGAATGGTGAAAATTGGAAAATGATAAGTCACAGAAGTAGCTAAAGCTACACAAAAAACACTATTTGTCTCCTTATTCCAGTGTACCATTTTTTTTTTCTTTTCTTTCTTTCTTTTTTTTTTTTGTATTCATGACAGACTATACAGGGTCTCGCAGCATAGATCCGATTCATAGTGATACTTCTGTTCGTAGCCTCCTAAATGCTGGGATTACAGGTACGTGCCAGCACGCCCAGTCTCATTTTACCCTCTCAGCCCTGGGGTGGGGCCAGCGCAGCAGGCCAGGGGATCGAACTCCCAGCCTCTGCGTCTGCCTAAGCAGGCGCTTTAATCCATTAAGCTATTTGTCCGGCATTTACTATTTCCACATTTCATTAAAAAGTAGTTTCATTTAAAAGGGAGGGATCTCAGTATGGTGGCACATGCCTGTAATTCCAGCTTCGCAGGTTTATGTAGGAGGATTACAAGTTCAAGGCCAGCCTGGGTAATTTAATGAGGCCCTGCTTCAAGCAAAACCAAATCACACCACACCACGCCAAACCACAAGGCTGGGATATAGTTTAGCATCCCCTGGGTTTAATCATCAGTATTGAGAAACTGGGGAATGGGAGGAGTGCAGTTCAAAGAGTGATACCAAAAGGTGCACTACTGCAACGTTCTTTGTGTTGGTTCCAATCTGTAGCTTTCAGAGCTTGCCTCTTTTTCAAATATTTATGGACTGCTTTGCCTTCAGCTAGTCTTGCCTTTTATAAACTAAAAAATTTCAAAATAAGCCCATAGATCACAAGATGTTGTAAGATTTTGATCTTCACTTTTACTTTAACATCATATAGATGACTCCTACTATAATTAGCAAAGGACTTGGACGAACTATATACTCCAAGACTTTTATTGACCTTCAATAAAGAGGTAGATGTATCTTAATCATATATGAGGGTGATAAATATTGAATATCTAACATGATATGAAAACCAGGGATCAAAATTATCTCAGACTTGAAACGCAGTAACATTTAAAAGCACTACTTTAAACGTCTATTCCCAAGGTCATTGTCTGGAAACCTTGTAACATGAAGTAAACTTCAAGCAGATTGAAGTTTTAGTTTGAAGAAAAATGATTTGGGGAACACAACTATCTTCTAGTACTAAACAGTATTAACTTTCCATATTAATTAATTGGTTATTTTTTATCAAGCAGTCATGGCCTATGAGACAGAAAGCTAAGCGCTTCCGTGAAGCATCTCATATTTAATTCTCATGGTAACCTTCTTTTATGGTCACATTTTGATCCTCATTTATAAAGAAACTTATCTAGAGAAATTGGTTTGTTCAGTGTCCTGCAGCTTGCAAGTGGCTAAATAGTGTGTAGTTTTGTTTTGTTTTGTTGGGGGGGGGGATTTTTTGTTTTGTCTTTGATTTTTTGAGACAAGGTCTCACTGTGTCATTCAGGCTGGCCTTGAACTTGGGCAGTCTTTCTGCTTCAGCCTCCCACAGGCAAGCCTTACCACACCAGGCTAACCAGCAGTTCTTAACTGAGATATAAATGTTCCCCAAAACCTGTGCCTATAATTCCTGTGCTATCTCAAAAAATAGTTGTATTAATACGTTTTCTGTTGCTGGGGCAGAATTAATAAAACACTTCAAGGAAAAAGGTTTCTTTTCATTATAATTTCAGAAGCTTTAGTCCACAGTTGGCTGGCATCAAGACAGATGCTGCATAGCAGAGGAAAGCAGCTTCCCTCAGGGCAGCCAGGAAGTGGGGGGAGAGCAAGGAAGTGGAGAGCAAGGAAGTGCTGGAGGAGCAGAGACACACCCTTCAAAGGGATGTCCCCAGTCTTGGGTCCTCCAGTTGGGCTCACTCAGGTATGAGCTCAGCAGTGGCCCATTGCTAAGACTTTGGGAGACATTCTATTTTTCAGTCACAATGGTGCTAAACTCTCATTTCTAGATATGGTTAAGCAGGGTTGGAATGATCATTCTTAATAATTAGGAATCAATTCCTGCAATTCATAAAAGTGTGGAGATGCAATGTGGCATAATAGGAGAAGAGCAGACTTTGGAGTTAGTTCAGGAGTGAAAAATGTTAACATATTGGCCATATTATCTTGGGCAAGTCACTTAACCTTTTGTATCCCCATTTTATTCATCCAGAAAATAACTATCTCAGAAGGCTGTTGGGAGGATTAATTTTTGTGAACAGTGTGACTTACGAGGTATGTTTTTGGCATGTGTTAGGGACTTATAATTGCTATATGCAAAAATTCCAACTTAACCAATTGTGATCACTGGCTATAAACCACCATCATTTTAACTTTATTTATGAACATTAACAATTCTTTGTTTTTGAATTAATATCCTGGACAGAACAGAAGTTTTAGTTACTGGGCTTGATTATAATTTTGTGCTGCTCAGTGTGTATATTTTCTTTTTGTAGTTTTTTGTCATTTTCTGATTAAAATATACAGACATTCATATATAGGATATATGATAGCTCAGCATTTTATTCATTTTTTTTCCTGTTTCTTGGCTGTTCAAGGAGTTGAAATTATTAAATAGGATGCAACTGGATGTGACACGATTTTTGCTCTTGAGTTTGACAACTAGAAGAGAATTAATTTAAAGCCTAAAAGTTATAAACACAGCATTCATAAGATATTTGTTCTACCTCCCACTTAATTAATACCTCCATTTGTTGTTTACCATATGCCAGCTGCTACACTAATTGCTCTTTATGTAGGATTTTCTTAATCTTCAAAATGATCCTGAATAGGAGCTATTAACCTCATCCTTATTGTAATATACAGTGAGTTCCAGAGTTTAGAAAACTTGCTCACCTTCCAAAGAGATTTAGACTCAGATCTGTTATATCCCAAAGGCCAAACTTTTTGCTGCACTGGATGAGATGGACTACAGTTATGGAGACATCTATATAGAGGAACTAATGGAGCTGAGCCTGAAAGGCTAGACAGGTTCTTAGTAGGGTATGTTGGCTTGGGTTGGAGAACAGAGGAAGGAATTCCTAGCCCAGGAACACGTGAACGAAGGGACCTGAATGTGCTATGCGAGGGGGTTGGAAGGTTGAGACTCAGAAAATTGCTTGACCAAAACAAAGGATGTATCGTAAGGAGAAATAAGGCCAAAAAATTAGATCGGGGTGAGATGGTGGAGACTCCCAAAGGCTAGAAAAAGGAATTTGGGGTAATACTGTAATACAGTACTACAACTTCTATTGTAGCTTTATTTGTTGCAGTAGGAACATGGTATTGACACACTGAAAGGTATAGTTGTATAGTTTTTGGATTAGTGTGACAGTAGCCACAGATGGACAAACCAGTTAGGAGGCTATTGTCATTTTCTAGTGGTGATATAATTAAAATCTGTGTCATACTACGAAGAATAGGAGAAGCAAATATGGGAGATTCTCAAGGAAGAAATGACAGGATTTGACAGATTCAGTATAGAAAGTAGAGGAAAAAGAAATCAGTTACAGAGTTCCTTGACTAGGGAGAGCAGAATACTGTAATGGCAAAATTAGTTGTTTTTCTTTTCTTTTTGTTTCTTTTTTTGGTACTTAGGACCTTGTACTTGCTAGCCATGTGCTTATACTGCTGAGCTCTTTCCCTGGCCCACAAAATTGGAAAAGAGAGTAACTTCTTAAATTGGTCCTGTAGAATCACAGTTTGTAGGAATAATTTCAGTGGTGCAGAGTGCCTTCTGCCCTGCAGCCTCGTAATCATGGACAAGAACGCTTAGGAGAGTGGGGAGGGTAATAGGGATGGAATAGTAGGTATCTTCCACATTTGCTGTTTTCTCGAGTTGATTTTTTTGTTTTATTTATTTATTCATTTTTTTTTCTTGATTTGATTTTGTCCGGGGTTCATTGAATGTAGTCTGTGGGCATGGCAAATGCCGCTACATTGATATGCCTAGCACAAGTCTAATGTTTTATGAAAGGCAAACTGAAACTTTTCTTAGTAGTAGGGGATTATGAATCTTTGTACTATTATTTTACTGTTAATACTAAGAAAAAAATTCATTCTTTTGGGCCTGAATCCTTAAACTAAGAGTGACACTAATATGAATTTGCAGTATTCATGTTAGAAGTTGCTATCTTCATTTGGAAGCCATTAACTTTTATGTTGATAAAGTAATGTTCTTAATGAGCATGTGAAACTGCTGCAGTTTTTCCAGAACCCTAATTTAAAAAGCTCTCCTCATTTTACTTTTTGAAAATTAAAAGCATGCAGGTAGGATGAAGTCACCTGAGCAGTTTTCTATAATTATTAATTCTCTTTGTCTTTTTCAGGCTAATTTCACACACACACACACACACACACACACACACACACACACACGGAAGCAGCAGCATAGACCTGTAATTCTCTTTTTCTTTATAGATGTTTTAGATTTTAATTCAAATTTTGGTGGTGCTAGGCAGGAGACCCAGGGCCTCACTCATACTAAACATTCATTCTATCATTGAGCTAACCTCAAAGGGGATTTAGTTTTGTTAATAGTTGCAGTTCCACAGGAAGATATATTTTCTTGCTTTGCTTCTCTGATTTATTTGGAACTTTGCTCTGTCTCTGTCTCTGTTTCTGTCCCTCTTTCTCTAAGACAGGTCTGATTATGTAGTCCAGGCCTTGAACACACTGTATTTCGCAGGCTGGCATTGAATTTACAATCCTCATTCCTTGGCACAAACTTAGAATCTCTGAGAACTTTGGAATCTCAGCTAGCTTTAAAGACTTCTTATCTCTAAGTGGCCCTTCAGACATTTCTAGTGGGTGTCAGTTGGATTTAAACTGACTCCTCTAGAGTAGCCCTGGAAACCCCCAAATGTCTTGACATCCTAGGGAGTGAACTGGTCAGCTAGTGATGACTCAGAACTTTTTGATATAGGACTAGGTACCTTCGGGTCATCCTGGTCTGCAGTAGCTACAATGTGACAGAATTGGCTTTAGTGCAGAAGAGCCCACACTAGTTTCTTTCTGCTTTCTGATGGTTAAGTCAGGTTTGTTGCTCTTATTCCCTGAAAGAAGAACCATCAAAGAATACTGTTTTCACTTGTATGTTTTAATTAGCAGAGGAATGGAATGGAAAGTGAGTTAAAGAAGACTTTCAAGAGAGGAATAGTACCTGACATAGTTGTATATTCTATCCTAGTTAAACACTTTTTAAGAATACTAGCACCAATTTTGCCAGTAAGCGATTTGAAAATAGTTGTGAATTCTAGCTTATTTTATGTGTAGAATAAAATTGTTGGCTTTCCAGAGTTATTAAGTAAAGCCTTACTAAAGTGTTAAGTCTGAAGTAGTGTTTAATGTTTGTCTTATTTTATTTCTTTAGAGGAGAAAAAAACCTCTTAAGGAACACAAGTTAGGAAGAAAATTTTAGGTTGCATTTTCTCTAATAACTATTTCTTGTTGCTAGAAGCAGAGATGTCTTCAGAGAAGTTAACATTGCCAAGTTACACCGTCATCATGTTATCTTTTTTCCCTCTTAGTAACTCGGGGGCAGTGCTTTTTCTTGCTGAAGGTGTTTGGAAAGATCTGTGCATATGCGAGAGTGCTTCGGGTCATAGACGTGAGGTGTGTCTGTCGCTTATTTCAGAAGATAAGTGAATGTGTTAAAAATTAGTGACAGGGAAAACAGAATGCAGTTAGTCATCTTGTTGTTCAAAACTGAGCAAACATTTTGAGAAAGCAAGTTCTTGCTGGACATCACTAAATAAGAATGAGTTGATGTCACACTTGGCAAGAAACAACTTTTTTTTTTTTTTTTTCTTTTTCCATACAAATAGTACAACATGGTGGGGAGGAGAGATTGCAAGCGAAGGATAGAGAATTATGAGGGCAAAATAAGCTGGGAAAGGAACATGAAAACGAGTTGCTTGTTGCAAAAATAATTACTGTGATATAAAAGCTGTGCTTGTTTTATCTGGAGGAATCTGGGTGAGAACATGAACTGATGAAGGGGGAGCTGTTTGCCGGCTCCTCTCCCGTTCCTCCCTTGCAGGGCTGTTGTGCACAGATCCCTGTGGAGGGTTGTGTAACTGCCTCAACTTGTTTTCCAGGCAGAATGGCCCCTGTGGGTCTTTTGGCTTACAGTGTTGTGTTAGGTGTAAGTAAAGTCTCTGAAACATCCTGATATCAAGCTTAAAATCATTTTACCTAGCATTTTCTGCCACCAGGTAGTACTGTAAGCTGCGTGGCATGTGTCCCAGAGTTTGATGCAGTTTTGGGAATTTGGACAGCCAAATTCAGATGGTTGATTTTGCATATTCCTAAAAAGCCAGGAAATATCAAAATTAGTCAAATATGCACTGAACTTAGCTAGAATTATCAGGCTAAACGAATGTAGTCCAGTGTTTCATAATAGGTGTGGGTAAGCGGGTTAGAGATACTGCTGGCATTTTGAATTGGCCTGTCTTCATTGTGTGGTCCTGTGAGAGTATTGGGACTGATTAGCCCCCCCTCCCCCCGCAGCTACTAAATTCTGACAAGTCAGAACCTTTATTCTTCCCACTTGTCTCTAAGGGGATAGGTGTGGGAAGTGAGGGGAGACAGACACAGAATGCATTTTACAGTATTACTAAGCAATAGTAGCCCTCCCCCCATGAATCTTACTTTGAAGTTCACATTGGCCTTGAAACTCACTGGGTAGCCCAAGATGACCTGAACTGTGGCAGTCCTCCTGTCTCAGCCTCCTGAGTGCTGTAATTGCAGGCATGCACCAACACACACTGTAATCCTATAGTTTTGTTTGCAAAAGACCTTGGAAACATCCATTTATAATATAGCATAACATATTCAGAATGGATTTAATAAAAAAAAAATCAGACAAAAAAGTTTGGAAAGACAGGTGGAGGTAAGGACATTTCCAGGAAGAAGGGTGAGATGCAAAGTGGCTTCGTAGCTAGCCCACTGTTCCTCACGTGTGCACCAGCTCGCTCCCTGTGGGTGGTTTCTCCTCCTGAGAAGGAGAATTAGTATCCAAAGGTGGAGGCAGGGATTGGAGAGAAGGTAAGGGAAATGAGAGAACAGGGGACTAGAGGGAGGGGCAGGCACGAAGAAGACTGGGCTCAGGCTAGAAGGACAAGAACAAAGAAACTGGAGCTCTTTCATTGCATTGTTAAGCTCACTGTGTTGGCGTTTCTTGGAAAGTCCTGGGTACCGATTGATGTGACTCTTTGGGAATTCTAGTTTGTTGTAAACAGAGAGAAAAACTCCATTACATCAGGTAAAAGCCTTCTTATGCAAGTTGGTTATAGTATGTAATGTCCCTTTGTAGGCCTGTAAGCCCAACCTCTAGAGAACTGTCCTTCTGGGTGTCCAGTCAGTGATTTAGGTACACTGCCACCTGTTGCTTCATTGTGGCTGCTAGGTACGATCACCTATTTTCCTTTAGACTTTGCTGAGTCAGTAATTAAGTGTTACATTTTTCTATTTATCTGAACTTTGTGAAAGGGGTGCAGTAATTTATGGGGAAAGTTAAGTATAAAGAGTGAAATTAGCTAATATCCAGTTAAATAGTAAGATGTATTTTTAAAAGGTTCATAATCTTTCATTTGTTTTAACTTTACGTGAATTACCTCCTATTATTTGATTCCTTCATATACTTCTTTTTTTTTACTTACATTTTTGAGGTTTATTGATGTTGATATGTGCCTTTTTAATTTTCACTAGTATATAGTATTCCACTGAATGACTATTTCACTGTATACTTATATTATTCTATTAATGATTATTTAGATTGTTTCACTGTTAAACAGTTTTGTAGTGTAATCCTATATAAATTTCCTTTTGCCCACATGTAAGATTTTTCTCTAGAATATGTAACTAGGAACAAATTGCAGTTTAGTAGGGTACATGAATTTCCAGTTTTATTAGTTATAATGAATTTACTCAGTGAAGTGATTACACTGATTTATATCCTCACTAGGTTTGAGAGTTTCTGTTGTTCTACATCCTCAATAAAACTGGATATTATCCCAGCTGTTGCTTGTTTACTGATTAATTTAAAGGCAGCTGTGTGCTTAGCAACCATCTCAAATGTAGGATCAGATAAAAACTTGATTTTTTTTTTATGCCAGACTTCACTTTTTTCAAGAAATTGTTTTGCTTTCCAAGTTATAAATCCAACATAATGTAGCATAGTTTTTTTTTTTGCTTATTTTTAAAAATCAGAAAATGAATATATTTCTTAGAGCATTTTGGAAAAAGAATTACTTTTATTTTATTATTATTATTATTATTACTTTTTTTTTTTGGCAGAATCGGGAATTGAACTCAGGCACTTGTGCTTGCCAGGGAAGCGCTTATTCTACTGAGCCATCTCCCCGGCCCCTGAAAAAAAATTACAATAATTAAAAATTCTAGAACATAGATATAACAATATTTTGCTGTATGTTTCCATCTAGTTTGTATATGTATTAGGTATTCATTTATTTTACAGTTAAAATCATACTAAATTTGCTTTTTACATTATAATTTTACTTTATTACATTACTTGTGTCACTGCTTTAATAACTGTATAACATTTGTCTAAAGGTGCTTAGTATCTCTTACTGGAGGACTTTGGAGGAAATAATACTGAAGTAAGAAATATCTCAGGATAAGCTGGGTGTGCTGGCACACATTTGTAGTGCTGACACTTTGGGAGCTACAGCATGAAGATCGTAAATTCCAACCCAGCCTGGACAACTTAGTGAGATGAGACCCTGTCTCAAGCAAATACACGCATACATGCACCCATCTTGGTATTATAAATCTTCATCTAAACTTGTGTCTTGGACTGGGGAGATGGCTCAGTGGAATAAGTGCTTCTCTGCCAAGCACAAGGGTCTGAGTTCAATCCCTGGTTCTGCCAAAAAAAATAAACTTGTGTCTTTGGGAAAGATTTCTTGAAGTCAGTGATTGTTTATGGATTTACATTGAATAAGTGATGAGCAGAACATCTATGGAGGATAAAACAAGAAACAGAATATTCTTCAGAATCCAATGATCCATTAATTCAGTTTCTCTTATATTTGAACTGAGTGGCAAATTTGTCTTTTCTTTTCAGAGCCAGTATTAGAAATTCTGCTGTACACAAGAGTTGGTTGGATATTGCAGTGTTAGGATTTTAGAGCCTCAGCATTGGAAAGGACTTTTTGAACTTTTTAAATCATCCAATGTTCTACTTTTTGTAAGGCTCCTGACTTGAGTGTCTTTGCAGAATATCTCATTGCAGTATATCTCTAATATTGGCATCTCTTGTACCCAATCCCTAGCATGGTGACTACAAACCTTTTAGAGACCTAATGCACAAACTGTAATGCAAAACCCTCTTATTTATTGCAAAATGCCGCCCCTGCAATTAAACCTGAATACTGAGGTTTTAGTTTAAAGAAAAATAACTCATACATTAGAAGAAAGATGCTAACAGAGCTTTCAGTAATATAGTCAGCTGTGGCATATGTGCACAGGTTGGCTACCACTCTGCCATTTGTTGTCATCTAGAGCAGCCTGCTCCCTGACTGGACAGCTGTGACTGGTTAAATTTTCTTCCTTCACAGAGGCCAAATATTTTCTGTAACCTCCACTTACCGTTTAACTTGTTTTATAATGAAAATATTACTAGAACTGGGGATATAGGTCAGTGGCAGGGTGTTAGTCCTTAGGTATCAATCCCTAGGTCCCCCCCCCAAGCTCTCTTAAAGTAATTCTGGAAATACCTCAACTTACTTTTTTCTCTTAGCTTCTGTTACAATTAAGATGAGAAAAATGCATTTGACTTTTAAAGTCTTAGTTGTCTTCTAATGTTTAATTTATTGTATCTTTTTAGTGAATATTGGCAGGACAGATAGACTTGCCATGTATTTTTATAGTTGGTGCAAAGGAAAATTCTAAAGTGACTAGGTACTGTGTGGTTGCTTAGAAGTTGTAATAACAAGTGGTTTGTGCATATGTTCTGCTTTTCCATTAATACTAACAACCATCACTGTTGTTGTTCTGTTGCTGCTGCTTAAAGATGTTAATTTATTATCTCATTCAGTACTTATAAACTGTTAGGGTAGATATTTTCCTCATTTGCAGATAAAGGTTGTTGACCTTTTGTGTAACTCAGCTATTAAAGATAAGCCAGAATTTAAAGTCAGGTTTAATTCTTTTTTTAAAAAAAATCTTTTTAAAATGTATTTATTTGGTACAGGGTCTCACTACACAGCTCGAACTCATAGTGATCCTTCTGTCTCAGCCTCTCCAGTGCTGGGATTACAGGTGTGCGCCACCACACCTGGTTTCAGTGGCTGGCACAGTGTGAGGCCAGGATGGCGTGTGGTACAGGGCATTGAACCCAGGTCCTTGCACTTGCCAGGCAGGTGCTGAGACCACTGAGCTATCTCCTTATCCCCCAAATCAGGTTGAATTCTAAAACCTGCTTAACCAGTTTGCAGATCTGTTTCCCTGACTTCAGTTATATTAACTTCATCATAAAATTGAATGTTCCTCAGTGGCTCACATTGGTAGTGTGGAAGTCATTACAGTGCTGGGGGTGTGTTGCTTCTGCTTGCTTCTCTGGTAATCAGGCTGCTTGCCCCTTGGTTTGGACATGTCAAGGGTTTCTTCTTGTAATGGCCTGTCTCTTCCTAGTGTCACATGGGGCACTTTCCTGCTTCTGGGGAGTCAAGCACGAAATTAGAATAGGGTAACAAATAATTATGTAGTTTTTTTCCTGAATATTGTCAACCAGCATATTTCATAAAGAGGCATGTTTTCACAGCTGTGTGCGTTAGGTAGTGGGAAAAGTTTGAACATTTATGACTTGGGTGTCTTCTGCAGAGGCAGTGACACACATGCTTAGTGGATTCAATGTGAAAACTAGTTAGCTAGTCTTGGTATAGAAATCTTGATGTTTATAGTCATGTAGGGATTCAAATACGTTATCACAGTGAACTTGAGACCTGGGGTCAGAGAACCAGTTCATGGAGCTGCTGTATATGACTTAATTACCCTAGATCAATGAAACTTGGACCTAGTGATGATGGGATATGTTGTATATGTAATTTTACGTAATTGCTAGGGGAAAGAAATAAAGTTCCGGGCTTGGTTTTGTTGACCTTTGGTATTGCTTTTATCTTGTAGTTCTATATAATTGCCTTTGCTAAATTTTCAAAACGCTGCAGTCAAGCGATTTATAGATAAGTGCTCCTTCAGTACTTTCACAAGAACAGCCCATATCTTTAAGTGTGGGTGACGTAAGTTTACTTCAGAGACAGGAATGATTTCATTTCTGTAGAGAGATATGAAGAGAATGTGTAACTCTCCTTAAAGGAAAAATAAATTTAAATTAAGGATTTTGTGTAGGGGAAAGTAAAGTGGAGTAACTGGGCATTTGACTCTGTTAGAATCTTTTAGCTGAGGCCCAAAGAACACTAGTACTGTCTTACTTTTTGTTTGACTGCAACAAAGTGCCTGAAAATGGGTAACTTACAGAGAGCAGACATTTATTCCTTGTCATTTTGGAACCTGAGAAGTCCAAGATCAAGACACAGATTTGTCATCTGGAGAGGGTCCAGTCTCTGCTTTCAAGGTAGTGTCTTGAAGACCATTGTCCTTCATAGGAGCGTAATACTTTGTCCTCCACTTGGCAGAAGGGCAAAAACAGGAATGCCCTCCTTCAAGTCCTTTTATAAGCCACCTAACCCCATTTGTGAGAAGAGAAGTATTCATGGCTACCTGAATTTTGGAGGGGTCATAATCAAACCAAAGCAAGTATCAGTTGTGTGCAGAACTCATCCAAATATAGGCATTCTTTGTTATGTGACATAAATAACACTTCGTGTAAGTCAGAGATAGTAGTGAGAGTCCATCTCTCCAAGACCTTGACAGGTAGCTGGGGAGAGAGAAGAAATCTTAGTGATAATTACAACATGAATTCTGTGGTAAAGGCCTAAAGTAAGCCAGTAACCAAGTGTGTTTTTGAGATGCAGCCCACAAAGGGAAGGACTTAGTTATAAATGAGCTAGCTACATTGCTACTGAAAACACATTCATCCCGAAGTATTGGCAGATCTCTGTAAGCAGACCTGTCTAAGCATAAATTAGGAGGAAAGCAGTATTTTCATAAGTTCTTCACATAAGTTGTCAAATGCATAGACATTACAATTTCAAGAATTGGCAATACTGTAGATCTCTCATGGTTTGGCTACATTATTTCCTTTAAATTTCAGTTTCTGTCATCAGTATCTATTAACATATAGCCTTTTTTTCCTGTTAATTCTGGCACTTCTATCACTGGTGTTTGAAGTCATGACTATAATTACTATGACTTACCCCAGTATAAGGGATAATCTGCTCCCAAGATCATCTTGATATTTACTTATTTATTTGTTTAGTATTTTAGGGAAGGGTGTTCAGGGTCTCACTACTAGATTCGATTTGTAGTGATCCTCCTATTTACAGCCTTCCTAGAGCTGGGATTACAGGTGCGTGCTACCATTCCCAGTCTCAACTGCCATCTCAGTGAGCCCTGGGGGCAGGGCTGGCAGGGCAGGCCCAGGAAGTGAACCCCAGCCACTGTGCCTGCTTGTAGGTGCTTTAATCTGCTGAGCTATATGGCTGGCCCCATCTTGACATTTAAACAAGAAAAAATTAGCTATTGTTTTTCTTAATCATGAGCTGAAAATAAAGTACATTTTATAGTGCCTGACATATAGTTAAATTTTTAAAAATAATTTTATTGAGAATCAAATAGCAATGAGACCTTTTCAAAACCGATTACTAGCACAGTTTCAATAATTAATACATTGCATATTGTTGTCTTAGTGGTTATTCATTGTACAAGATGCAGACATGATATCCTGTCCGCAAACACTATTAGAACAAATCTCTCTATTCATTGAATTAAGAGAGTGCAGCTGTATGTCTATCCTATTTTGAATATACAGATACAAAATGGTTGTTTATATTGTTATCCCCCTTTTTTGTTCAGTTTTGTCAGAGAAGGGAATTCCATTGTCATTTAAATATTGTAGATGCGTGAATTGAGCAAAATATTCCAATATAGCCCAGTAGTCCATAATAGTAGTGGGTTTTCCATATAAGACTGGCAATGTCAGAAGTTGACTTGAGCCTTTTACAGCTCAGCATATGGCTTTACTTTTTATACTTTGTTTTTATACTTTTCTGCTGTATGGTTAAGACCAAGATTAAGCAAGAGCTATATAACAAGAAATGTAACTTTTGTATCTGATA
This sequence comes from Octodon degus, assembly GCF_000260255.1. Classification (NCBI taxonomy): domain Eukaryota; kingdom Metazoa; phylum Chordata; class Mammalia; order Rodentia; family Octodontidae; genus Octodon; species Octodon degus. The sequence goes on from NW_004524588.1 coordinate 2,823,518, forward strand.
AGTCAGTCAAATTCCCTCAGGATTTATCCTGAAATCCAGTACCTCACATTGTAGGACCTTTGTCAGTGTCAGCCATGTGGATGAGTCATAGCCATTGCTTGACCAATTTGATCTCTGTGAAAGCCTGAGAGAATAAATTCTCTCCATGTGACTCTCCTTAGGCACACTCTACATCATCAATCACTTTCCTCTGTGGCCCCATAATCTCCTTGATCAGAAAATTTGGGAGACAACTGAGTTACATGATGTTACAGTACAGGTTCTCCTATAAGTTATAGTAACATGGCTTTTTATTTACAAAGGGCCATAATGTATAATTTTTTTATTTTTTTCTGTATTTTAGGACAGGGTCTATAGGGTCTCACTACATATATTGGACTTATAGTGATCCTCCTGTTTGCAGCCTCCCAAGCACTGGGATTATAGGCATGCACCCCACACCCAGTCTCAATCTCGTCTCAGCATGCTCCACGGGCGAGGGTGGCACACAGGGCTTGAACCCTGGCTGCTTCGCTCTGCCTAACCAGGTACTTTAGTCCACTAATCTATCAGGCCAGCCCTCATAATGTATAAATTAATCCTTATTTAATCCTTCAGCTGCCTTTAAGTTTTATAGTATAATCCCTTTTACTAATGTGAAAGTCAAGGTTAAGTGTGACTGTCAGATTTTCTGACTGATTTAAGCAGATAAAAAATTTATTCAGGGGTGGTGGATAGCTCACAAAATCCCTGGAATTATACTTCAGGCTATCTAGTCAAGTATAATGTTGGAAATCCTAGTTGGGCATTGGTAGCACAACCTGTAATCCCAGTTCTCTGAAGAGCTCAGGCAGGAGGATCTCAGGTTTGAGCTCAACCTCCGCAGTGTAGCAGTTTAGATCCTGTCTCAGAGTAAAAGTAAATAAATAAAAGGCTGAGCTGTAGCTTACTGAAAGGCCCTGGGTTCAATCTTCAGCCTCTAGGGAAAAAATCCAAAGACCTGAGCCTGGGCCACCACTTTGTCTCACATTCCGTCCTGGCGGACGTTAGCCTGGACTTCGCCACAAGTCGGCTTCTGCTGCAGCCCCAGCAACACTTGGCTGGAAATTGCTGTCACAATGAATGCACCAGGTCCCTGTCTTGCTACATTTACTCCCTGTTCTGAGTCTAGGGCGGGTATCCAGATGAGAGGAATTTCTGTTTGCAAGGCAGGTGGGTAAAAGGCTGTTGTTCTTCAGCTTCTTAGAATAATAGGCCAGGAGACTTGCTTATGTGATGCTTTTGTTGCCAGCTTCTTGGTCTTAACTCTGTGGAAGGAATACTTTGTTCATATTTCCTTTTAATTGAGCATAACCTGAGTAGATGGAAATTGAGATTGTTTTCCTTACTAGGAGACTTAATATGTGGAAAAATTAAGGTTTTCTCTAAACTAATTTTGTTCTTAGAAATTACAGTATCTGTATTACTTGACATTTGAAGCCGCTAGTAAGTGAGAACTTTCCATCTGATCAGAATGCTTTTCCCAGTGTAAACAACCCTGTTTCTCATTATCTGTTGGAACATAGAATGTGTAATCCTTCCAGGAAACCATGAGTTAACACCTGCAAAAAGGGTAACTCCTTTGAGCAAGAAAAGTTTTGGCATTAATGTTTTAGCCCCCTCCCCCATCCTTTTCTAGTACTTTTTAAAATTTATTTAAAGTGGACGTATGATTCATTTTTGCTGCAAATTTCAAAAAGGGGAGAGGGTTAATAATTTAATTTCAGGTCCCTAACCTGATGCCACATCCGCCATCCTATCATTTGTCCTAATATGTTTCAAAAAGTCTATATTTGTAAGAAATTCCGTATATTTCAGGCTGCTGTAAGTAATGTGTTAAAAGTTGATTTTCAAAAAAACAATTTCAGCTCCTGAAAGCAAGCTTTCAGAAAATAAACAAGCCTTTTGGTGCTCCAAACAACTTTATCTGGTTCTGGATTATTGATATTTCAGAAATGGAGAACACCTGGGTTTGGTGAGTGCCAGCTGCCAAGTTGTGGGGAGGACCCGCGTGGCCCGTTTTTACAGGCGGCATTCATTCTTCCAGACAAGTGAGACGGAGTGGGCTTTCTGCCTTCATACAGTGAGAGCTGTTGAAGGATTTTCCCATTGGAATTGTGAATGTTTATAATGTTTGTTTATTTTATTTTCATACTAAGAGTGAGGCTTTTCTGAATTTAAATACTTTGCTTTCTGTAAATACTTTGCTTTCTGTAAATACTTTCACTTAGTCCTGATCCTGTGTTAAAAGAAGCATAGCAAACAGTTTAGATTAATACTTCATTCTCCTTCCTTATAAACTTGAAATTTTGGAATTTTAAACTTTTAAAACATGGTTCAATTCTCCTGTTTTCAGAGAAGGAAATGAAACTTATTTTTCCTTTGTTTATCATTTTATAGTTTTCATTTTGTTTCCTGTTGAGCACATTTTCCCCTCTTGACCTCATTAGAGGAGTATTGTGGAATATGTTTGTTTAGCAAAAATTAAAATCAATCTACCCGACTTTATTATAAAATTTACATAACCTAAAATTTATCAAGTTCATTTTTTGAGCATACGGTTTTGTGGCATTAAGTACATTCACATTGTTGAGCAGTGTCACTGTGAGCATCCATCTCCAGAGCTTTTTCATTATCCCAAATTGAACTCTGTACCCAGTGAACAGTAACTTTCCAAGCTCCTCACCCCAGTTCCGACAAACTATTCCACTTACTTTCTCATGAATTTCACTATGCTGTTTACCTCATGTAAGTGGATTCATACAATATTTATCTTTGTTTATGGCTTATTTTAACATTGTTTACAAGTTTCATCCATGTTCTAGCATGTATCAGAATTTTGTTCTTAAGCTTAAATGGTACTCCATATTGTATACTGAATTTTGTTTATCCATTCATCAGTCACTAGACCTTGGGGTTGTTTCTGCCCTGTCTTTTGTGTTAGCCAGCTTTCCATTACTGTTACAGAATACTGTACCAGTAGAACTATTTATTTGGCCCCGTAGTTTTGGAAGTTTCAGTCCATGATCAGTTGGCTCTGTTGCTTTTGGGCCTGTGCCAAGGCAGAATACCATGGTAGGAATTCATGGCAGAGGAAGCCTGTTTACTTTACAGCTGGGAAGAAAAAGGAAGAAGGAAGAGCTGGGGTCCCATTACCCCGTTTGAGCGTCCACCTCCCAGGATCTTCCTTCCTTCCGCAAGGCCCCACTTCTAGAAGCCATGGTTGGGGATCAAGCCTTTAATATATGAACTTTTGGAAGACATTCAGTGTCTGCAGTATAGCCCGCTGTTGGGAATAGTGCTGCTCAAAGCATTAGGGTTTAGGTATTTGTTTGAGTTTCTGCATTAGTTCTTTCATGTATCACTAGAATGGAATTTCTGGTTCATGTGTTAATTCTGTGTATTTTTCCTCTACTTTTTATTGTGGTAAAATATACTTACCATAAAATTTATCATCTTAACCATTTTTAAGAATGCAATTCAGTGGTAATAAGTATATTACCATCATTGTGCACCTGTCACTGCCGTGCATCTCCAGAACTCTGTCAGTTTGCCCAAAGTGAAACTATCCATTCACAGTAACTCCCCATTTTTCTCTCCTTCCAGCCCCTATTAATTACTGCTCTGTGTTCGTTCTCTATGAATTTGACTATTTGTATCTCATATAAAGGGAATCATATAGTGATTATTTTCTTGTGGCTGACTTATTTCACTTAATATCTTCAAGATTTATCCGTGTTGTGGCATAAGTCACAATTTTCTTATAGTCCACTGTATGTATGTATATATGTGTGTGTGTATATACATATATATATATAACTATGTATGTAATATATGTAGATATTATGCTATATACATATATGTGTATATTATTCAGCCTCAAAACAAATAAATTCTTTTTTAAGGAGTATACATTTTGCCTATTTAGTCACTCATGAGGGAATTTTAAGTTGTATTTTCAGCTATTGTGAATGATGCTGCTCTGTGAACGTATGTGTGTAAATTTCTCTTTAAGATACTGCTTTGAGGCATTGCAAATGATGCCGCCGTCCCTCCTCTTAGTCATTTGTTGCCAGCTGTGATCAACCCCACTGTGTTCTTTGATATCGTTGCCGATGGAGAGCCCTTGGCCATGTCACTTTCGAGCTGTATACAAAGTTCCAAAGACAGCAGAAAACTTTTGTACTCTGAGCACTGGAGAGAAAGGATTTGGTTATAAGGGTTCCTGCTTTCACAGAGGTACTCCAGGATTTATGTGCCAGGGTGGTAACTTCACATGCCACAATGGCACTGGCGGCAAGTCCATCTACGGGAGAAATTTGACAATGAGAACTTCATCCTGAAGCACACAGGCCTGGGCATCTTGTCAATGGCAAATGTTGGGCCAAACACAAAGGGGTCCCAGTTTTACACGGTGGAGGCCGTGGAACGTTTCGGGTCCAGGAATGGCAAGACCAGCAAGAAAATCACCATCACTGACTGTGGAGAGCTCTAATGCGTGTGACTTGTATGTATTGCCACTACTAGACCAGACCATTCCACTAGCTCAGGAGAGCACCCTGCGCCCTACCTGCTCAAAATGCCCCATGGTCTCTGCTCTTACCACAGTTCTATTGGTCCCATGTTTTCCTTGCTCCCCTCCAAACGTACCTGGATTGCAGAGTTAAGTTTATGGTTATGAATAAAACTAAATAACGGTAAAAAAAAAAAAAAAAAAAAGATTCTGCTTTTAGGGCTGGGGCGATAGCTCAGTGGTCTAAGTGCCTGCCTCACAAGTACAAGGACCTGGTTCAATCCCTGGTACCTCATGCCATGCTAGCCACTGAAACCAGGTGTGGTAGTGCACACCTGTAATCCCAGTGCTGGGGAAGCTGAGACAAGAGGATCACTGCAAGTCTGAGCTGCATAGCAAGACCTGTACCAAATAAATAAATAAAAGTTTTTTTAAAAATACTGCTTTTAATTCTTTTGGAGATATACTTACAGTTGGAATTACTAGGTCATATGTAAATCTGTTTGTTTTCTTCTTTCATCCAGTAGCTATACTACTTTACATCCCTGCGACAGTATGTATTATGTGTCCATGCTAACGTGTACTTTCTCTGTGTGGGTTTTCTTTTTGTTTTTGTTTTGGTAGTAACCATCCTAATGGGTGTGAGATAGTATATAATCTTAGCATTGAATTGGATTTTTCTGATGATTAATGATACTGAGCATCTTTTCATGTGCTTACTGGCCATCTAAATAGCATCTTTGGAGAAATGTCTATTCAAGTCCTTTGCCTATTTTTTAAAATTGTTGCTGGTATTAGGTTTCTATATATTCTGAATATTAATTCCTTACCAAATACATGGAAAAAAATATATATATAAATGAATTGAGGTAGCTCAGTGGTAGGTAGTGTTTATCTAACATGCATGAGGCCCTGGTTTTGATTCCTAGCACTATAAAAAGCCAAAACACAACAAAATTCCATTTTGTGGATTGTCTTTTTACTCTATTGGTAGTGTCTTTTGGTGTGTGACATTTTAAAATGTTCATGAAGTCCAATTTGTCTATTTTTCTTTTGTTTGCTTTGCCTGTGATGTCATCTAAGACGTCATTGCTAAATTCCGTATCATGAAGCTCTTGCCCTATATTTTCTTCAACAGGAAACTATAGTAAATCCAGTAACCATTTTATTGTTTTAGGTGTTACATTTAGGTCCTGAGTGCATTTTAATTTTTGCAAATGGTGTTAGGGAAAGGACCAGCATTTTTTTTTTTTTTTTTTTTTGCATGTGGATATCTAGTTTTCTTAACATCTTTTATTGAAAAGACTGGTTCTTTGCTGGTTGGATGTGGGATCTTTGTCAAAAATCATTAAATTATTTATATGAGGGTTGTTTCTGGCCTGTCTGATGCATTGGTCTATATGTCTGTTTATACCAATGTCACACTGTTTTACTGGGCCACTTAATCATCGCCAGCTTGACTGGATTTAGAGACTCCTGAAGTGTAATTGGATCATGGGGCACTAACTTCATCAGTTGATTGATTGATTGGTCCACTGACATCCACAGCTGAAGGTGCTGTTGGGAAGTGAAGGAGATGTGGAGGAGAAGGTAGGTTACTAGGAGTGTTGTACCTTTGGAGGGGGGGGGTGCCTCACTGGCACTCTTCTCCTGTGCTCTTTTTCTTGTCCACATGAAGCAAGCAGCTTTGCTCTGGTATGCCTTTCCACCATGATGTTTTTGGAGTCCTCTAATCATGGACTAAATTCTCTGTTACCATGAGCCGAACAATGCTCTCTTCTTTTAAGTTTTACAGATTGGGTATTTTGTCCCAGCAGTGTGAAAGCTAATACAGTTACTGCAGTTTTATGGTAAGTTTAGAATTTAGAAAGTTGAGTCTTTCATCTTTGTTCTTTTCAAGGTTCTTTTGACTTTCAGAATCTCTTAAGATAACGTGAATTTCACGACAGTTATTTCTGCAAAACATGTAATTGGGATTTTAAAAGGATTACGTTAAAAAAAAATAAAAGGATTACGTTAAATCTGCTGATCTTTGAAGTAATCTTTCTGATGTGATTGCAGATGAAGTTGTTTTCTTAATTTCCTTTTTGGATTATTTATTATTAGTCTATAAAATACAGATTTTTTTTGAGTGCTACTTTGCCAATTTTTTTACAGTATTTTAATATATATTTATAGAATCTGCATATAAGATCATATCCTCTATGAACAGAAATAATTTTACCACTTTTTCTCCAATCTGGATACCTTTTTTTTTTTTCTTTATTTTTTTCAATGTATTTGGTACACAGTCTACAGGGTTTCACTACATAGATCAGGCTTGTAGTGATCCTCCTGTTTTCAGCCTCCCAAGTGCTGGGATTACAGGTATGTGCCACCACCCCCAGTCTCAGTCCCAGTCTCAGCATGTCCCGAGGGCAGGGCCAGCACTGCACGCCCGGGATCGAACCCGGCCACTGTGCTTGGCCTAAGCAGTTGCTTTAGTTCACTGAGCTCTCAGGCTGGCCCAACAAAGACATTTTATTTTGCTTTGTTTTTGCAGTACTGGGGATTGAACTCAGGATCCTGCATTTGCAAGGCAACACTATCTCCCCAGCTCTGGATGCTTTTCATTTCTTTTTTTTTAATTTATTTTTTATTTTTATTATTTATTATTTTTCCCATAATTTTATTGAGAAACAAATAGCAATGAGACAGTTTCAAACCAAATTGGTAGGACAGTTTCAACAATTAACACGTTGCATACATTCTTCCTAGTGGTTAATTGCTTTACAAGATGTGGACATGATACCCTATTTACAAACACCATTAGAACAAATCCCTCTATTCATTAAGAGAATGTAACTATATATTTATCCTAACCACTTTGAATATACAGATACAAAATGGACATTCATCTATATCCCCTTTTTTGGTTAAGTTCCAATTTTGAATATTATAGGTGTGTTAACTCAGCAAACTATTCTAAAAGAGTCCAGTAGTCCATAATAGTATTGGATCTTTCGCTTCACTGGCAATGTCAGAAATTGTTGACCTGAATCCCCCACAGCTCAACGTAACAGCATGGCTTTACTTCTTATATTTTGTTTTTATACTTTCCTTCTGGATGGTTAAGACCAAGGTGAAGCAGGATCTATGCAACAAGTGTTGTAGCTTTTGAGTCTGATAAGGTCAGTGAAATCCCCTCAGGATTTATTCTGAGATCCTGTACCTCAGATTGTAGAACCTTTGTCAGTGTCAGCCATGTGGAGGAGTCACGGCCATTGTTTGGCCACTGTGCTCTCTGTGAAAGCCTGAGAGAATGTTTTCTCTCTATGTGACTCTCCTTAGGCACACTCTACATCATCGATCACTTTCCTCTTTGGCCCCATAATCTCCTTGATCAGAAAATTTGGGACACTGCCGAGTTACATGACTTTACAGTACAAGTTTTCTTATGTCCTGAGTCTTCATTGACCTTGGAAGGCTAGGACCAAAATGTTGGGCTTCCTTGTGGCCCTCCTTTTTCTCTAATTTTGATCTGCAAATGTAGGTTGTTAACTCTCCAGAAGAGAATCTTATTGTTATTGCCGTACAACCTAGGCTGTTAAGCTTAACCTCACTATCTGTCTGAATATCAAACATTTTAGGCATAACATGGAACAGGTATTTTTCATGTTGAACTGTAAGTCCGTACAGAATATGATGAAAAAAATTTGAAAATTAGAATATATTTTTAAAAATAGGCATAATTATATACTTCTTATGTTTACACATAAGTCCAAAAATCTAACCATATACCACCTTGAAGCAGGACAGTCCCACAACATTCCTTTTCCTGTCTCTTGCCTTCATTTACCACCCCCTTCTTTTTGAAGCTTTTCATTTTTTTTCATGCTGGTTATTATTATTATTCTGGTTAAAACTTCCAGTACTGTGTTAAAGAGAAATAGCAAAACTAGGCATTTTTCCTTTTATCCCCTGTGAGTTTAGTTGTCCACTACCTCCTCAGCCCCCAAACCTTGCATATGCTGGGCAGGCATTGTACCACTGAGCTGCATTCCAAGGCCTGGTTTTTCACATGGAGTGTGATGTTTACTGTGGGTGTCTCCTAACAGGTTTTAATTATGTTGAAATAATTTCCTTCTACTTTTAGTTTGTTGAGTGATTTGTTTAACCAAGCAAGGGTATTGAGTTTTGTCAAATACTTTCTCTGCATCAATTGAGATGATCATGAGTTTTTTCTTTACTTCAGTCTTTTAATGTGGTATATTGCACTGATTTTTATGTGTTGAATCATCATCTCATTTCAGGAATCAATCTCACTCGGTCATTGTGTATAATCCTTTTAATATGCTCCTGAGTTTGATTTGCTGTTGTTTTGTTGAAGATTTTTTTCATTAGTGCTCATAGATTATATTGGTCTGTAGTTTTCTTTTCTTGTGGTGTCTTTATCCAGCCTTGATAATGGTGTAATACGTAATTGTCTCATAGTTGAATTTGGGTACATTCCCTCTTCTTTAGAAGAGAATTTTAGGTTTGGTGCCATTTCTTTTTTAACATGATTGATAGACTTAAGTAAAACTGTTACATTCAGGACTCTTCTTTCTTGCGAGATTTTTGATTATTCAATTTCTTTAGTAGTTTCTGGTCAAATCAGATTTTTCTTTCTTTTGTGGTTTAATTTTAGTGTGTTCTGTGTTTCTAGGAATTTAACTTTATCTAGGTTATCATATTTATTGTTGTATAGTTACTCATATAAATTTTTTTTATTTCCAAAGAGTTGACAGTATTTCCATTTTCATATTTGATTTTAGTAATTTGATGGCCGGGCATATATAGCTCAGTGGAAAAGTGCCTAGCATGTACTAAGCCCTGCCTTTAGTCTTCAGGGTCAACAAAACAAAGCAAAAGAATGATTTTAGTAATTTGAGTTCTTTTTTCTTAGTTTCTCTAAAAGAAAAGTTTGTTAATTTTGATTTTTTCAAAGAAGCAACTTTTTGTTTTGTTGACAGTTTTTCTTTTTTCTATCGCCTGTTAATCCCTATCATTAATACCATGATTAGTTAATAATTAATTCTATCCTACCTTTGGGTTCAGTTTATCTTTTTCTAGATTGTTAAGTTGTAAAGCTAGGTTGCTGATTTGAGGTGTTTTTTTGTTTGTTTGTTTTAATTTAAGGTTTCCTCCGCTGTACTGGTGATTGAACCAGGACACTGAGCTGTATTCTCAGCTTTTATTTTTCTCTTCATTTGGGGACAGTTTAAGTGCCAAATTCCTTAGGCTATGTTCAAAACTGTGATCCTCTTGCCTCAGCCTTCCAAAGTGCTGGGGTTACAGATGTGCACAGTAGCTATAAAATTCTTTCTAAATTTTGATATCTTTTCATCTCTTAAGTATTATAAAATTTACTAGTGATTTTGATGAACTGCTTAAGAAGTGAAATGTTTAATCTCCACAAATTTGTGGATTTTTCCAGTTTTTCTTCTGTTATCAATTCCTAATTTCATCTCGTTGTAGGACAAGATACTTTGTATGCTTTGTAAAATCTGTTGACTGAATTTGTAATCTAACATGTGGTCACATCCTAGAAAACATCTCATATGCACTTGAAAAGAATATGTATTCTGTAGGTATAAGATTCTATGGGTGTAAGACAATATTTTATATCTAATACATCTAGTTGCTTTATTGTGAATTTCTCTTTTTCACTCACTTTCCCTCTTGTCCTCTCCAGTATTGAAAGAGGGCTATCGAAGTCTATTTATTTATTTATTTATTTTGGCAGAAATAGTGATTGAACTCAGGACCTTGCACTTGCCAGGGAAGTGCTTATTCTACTGAGCCATCATCTCCCGGGCTCCAAAGTCTTTAGTTATTATTGTAGGTCTACTTCTTTCTCCAATTTGTCAGTTTTTGCCTTATAAATTTTAATGATGTGTCATTATGTATAAACATATTTACATTTTTTCTTGCTATAACAAAATTTTTATTAACATGTTTTTTTTGTCTTGGAATCTTTTTGATTTAAAGTATATTTTGTCTGTAATTGGTATAGTTACACCTGCTTTCTCTTTGCATGGAATATTGCCCACTCGCAATCCTTTTATTTTCAACTTTATGTCTGTGGATGTAAAATTAGCTTCTTGGAGACAAGCATTTAGTTGGGTCATGTTTTTATTCTATTCTGCCACTCTATCATTTGATTGGAGTGCTTAATCCATATATGTTTGAAGTTACTATTGAAAAGTGGGACTTACAGGATTTTGCTATTTGTTTCATGTATGTCTTATAGCAGTGATGGCCAAAATGATAGCAAATAGCTGCCTGTGGCACATGTGCCATAGTTTTAGTTGATTTTGAGCAGTGACACATTTAAATTCCTTTATCACTTCCTTTCGTATATATTCTGTAGCTATGTTCTTTGTGGTTACTATGAGGGTTGTGTTTGATATGTTGAAGTTATAGCACTCAAGTTTTAATTTATCAGCCTGACTTTAGTAATGTAGAAAGAAATGTCTTTTACTGCTCAGTTCCCACCCTTTTAAGTTGTTAAATGTTACAGTATTTCATCTTTTAGTCTTTTTTTTTTTTTTTTTTTTGTGGAACCGGGGATTGAACTCAGGCCCTTGCACTTGCCAGGGAAGCGCTTATTCCACTGAGCCATCTCCCCGGCCCCAGTATTTCATCTTTACATATTGTGTATACAGAAATACGAATTAATACTTTATTTTGCAGTACTAGGGCTGAAACCCAGAGCCTTAATACTGTGCTACATTGTTAGTCCTTTTTTTTTTTTTTTTTTTTTAAGACAGGGCCTTGCTAAGTCATTGCCCAGATTAGGCTGGAACTTTTGAGTTTTCTTTCTCAGCCTACTGGAGCATTTTTTGTATAACACTAATGAAATTGCTAAGAAATCCCATTTACAATAGCTACCCAAATTTTTTTTTAAGGAATAAGTTTAAGAAATGAATGATCTCCACAGTGAGAATGACAGACCGCTCATGAAAGATACTGAAAAGCATGCACATCAAAAATGGAAAGATGGCCTGTATTCATTGATGGGAAAAATTAATGTTACTAAAATATACATACTATCCAAATCTGTCGATTCAGTGTATTTCTTATCAAAATACCAAAGACATTCTTCACAGGAGAAAAGAATTTCTAAAATTGAAACCACAGAGACCTAGGATAGCTAAGGCAACCAACCCTTAGCAAAAGGAGAAAAGCTGGAGGTATTATAGTACTTTGTTCAAAACATACTACAAAAGTAGAGTAGACAAATAGCATGATACAGTATACAAAAACAGACACACAGACCAGTGAATGACACCGAGCAGGAGATGCTCATTTGATGTGGTTTTTAGAGGGTTTAGTCCATAGCTGGCCCCAAGACAGAAGCAGCATGCTCGAAAGGCCTGGGGAAGGACAGCTTTTCCTATGACAGCCAGGAAACACAGAGAGAAAAAGGAGCTGGGGGCAAGAATGCAGCCCGCCAAGTCATGGCTCCAGTGACCCACCCCTTCCAGACAGGTCTTACCTCAAAACGTGTGTCTTTTAGGGGATGTCTTAGGACTAAACTGTAACACTCAGTAGACATCTATTTTGTGTATATTACTGTATTAAACTGAAAAAGAAATAGGAAACTAAAGGAAGATGTAAGTTAGAAACTTCTTTGACATGAAATACTAACTGTAAATATGTGAATAAATGTCCTTCTTTATAGAGCACCAGGAGTGGAGTGTCATAGTATCTGTAGGTTTTTGGTTTTTTTTTTTTTTTTTTTTAATTTTAGGGCTGAACCTGAGGCCTTTGTACTGAGGTACATCTCTTCTCTCCCCTCCCCTGTTTTCCCCTCCCTTCTCTCTCCCTAGGTTATAACCTTTTCATGGCTTCACAAAACAAAAACATTTTATAATGACATGTGGATATACTATAACATTAGTTGTTGAAGTAGATAGTGAATGTTTGGGTATAGTTACCCCCGTACTTTGGTATAATTTGCAAATTTTTATAATGTAAAGTAAAAAAAAAGTTAGGATCATAAATAATTACAAAATTATTCAAAGGTAATTTCAAGAGTGGTATATAATTCATTCTATATTAGTAGTGATGGTATAATTATTAGAGTTGTTAAAAAATTGTTAGAGTTGGTAGGAAAGCACTGAAATGAGTATAAATCAAGGAGCCCTCCCTCAGAGCCCAGGTGAGGCATGTGAATGAGTAGGGCAGTGGGAGCAACACAGCAGAGTAGTGGTGGGTGGAGGGAACGTGGACGGCACCTCGAAATCATTCTTTAAAAGTCAAGATCTTTAAACTGTGTGTGTTCAGAGTGAAATGCTCCTGAAGGCTGGCAGTTTATACTCTCCTAAAAATGATGAAATTTACCATCTCTAAATTTATTCAGCTTTCTCTCCTTCTTTATCAAAAGATACGAGAGTGGATCCACCATCAATACAAGGAAGATGGTTTGTTCACACAGTTCAGTGAGGGTAAAAGTACTCATTATCGCTGCAATTTACTTGAGTTGCCATCACTTTCTCACTTTGGTAGAAAACGTGGCCTGTATTATTGTTCTCTGTCCTATCTTGTCTCTTCTGTGGTCCAAGGCAGGATTTGTGGCAGATCTTTGAAGATTTGCAAGTCAAGAAAGCACCTTCTAAGGATAGATCATGTATGTGGGTTTTGCTTGTAGATGATTAGGGAAGGTACAGTTGTGGCTTGGTAGAAGGACTTAAAGTGTAATTCTTTCCACTTTGAAGTTGGCTAGGCAATTTAAACACCTTAGTGTGCTTTCTAGACCTGGCAACTTTCTCAAATGCTACCCCCATCCCTTTTTGCATTAAGTGTTTTGTCCTATCACCTGCGCTTATTCTCTTGGCTCTTTTTTTTTTTTTTTTTTTTTTTTTTTTTTTTGTCGGAGAGGTTTGTTTTTTGTTTTTGGTGCTGAGAACCGAACCCAGGGCTTCCAGCTTGCTAGGCAAGCGTTCTACTGCTGAGCCAAATCCCCAGCCCCGCTCTCTTGGCTCTTGCTTCAGCCTCCTGACCCTGTCACTTTCCTCCTCTTGACTGTGTAGCAGTCTGCTCAAGCACTGGAGACCTTCCTCATTCATCTTGGATGATCAGGTCCACACTGTGAGAGGGCCTCATGCTGGTGGGGGTGGGGATGGTGAGACTGTAGGGAGCCAGGAAGCTGTCTTCTCCCACGTCTTCTTTAGGTCTCTCCTGGGAGTCTTGCATCCTTGTGCTCTGACTTCAGGACTTTTTATATGTGAAGTGCTGTTTGAGACACAAAAGTTGAAGAGAGAAAACAACATACACATGGTCTCCTTGGCCACTGTATGATTGATAGTACCACACTTGGCGGGGAGGGGACTGGGACTTAAACCCCACCCCCTTCACTGAGCTGCATCTGCAGCCCTTTATTATTTTTTAGTTTGAAATGTGATCTCACTAAGTTGCTAAATTTCCCAGGCTGGGCTCAAAGTCTTGCTTCATCTTCCCAGAGTATATACTTATAGTCTTTTTTAGTCTCCTCGGAGAAGATACTGTTTTTAAGGTGTGTTGTCCATGTAAGCCTAGGTGAGAATGGAAGACATAGAACTGGTTTTTAATTAGAATGGGGTGCCGGGAGCAGGAGAAGCAAGAACTGCCAAAGACCTTACTGCTAAAGACCTTGGCCATTTTTTTGTAAAATGAGTTTATTTAAGAAGTTTTGAAGGAGAAATACATTCATTTGGTTTAAAAAATTGTGTTAAAGATTGGTGTGGTGACCCTGACCCACACTTTTTTCCTTTTGATACAGGGTCTCACTACAGACTCTAGTGATCCTCCTGGCTCAGCCTCTCCAGCACTGGGATTATAGGAGTGCGTCATCATGCCCCATTCTGGGGTGGCACGGTGTACCCAGGGTTCCAGGGCTGGCATGGCATGTGGTAATAGGAATCGAACTTGAGACCTGGCAGGTGCTCATGCCACCGAGCTTTCTCCCTAGTCTCTGACCCACACTTTTAATCCCAGCACTGTTGAGAGACTGAAGCAAGAGGATCATGAATTTTAGCCCTGCAAAGGTATCTTAATGGGACCTGTCTCAAAATAAAAATAAAAAATAAAAGGGCTAGGGATGTAGCTCAGTGAGAAGGCCTTAGTTCTATCGCCAGTACTGGGCAAAAAAGGTTAAAAGTGTACTATCAAGGTCTCTCTCCAACCTTGCTTGCTGACTTAATTCTACTAAATAGTTCTTCATGTAAACATAAGTAAATTTGAACATACATTTTTATTTACTTGTACACCTCCCATTTTTTACAGTGATAACATAATCCATTTTATGTATACTTTTTTTGGGGGGCAGAACCGGGGATTGAACTCGGGCCCTTGCACTTGGCAGGGAAGTGCTTATTCCACTGAGCCATCTCCCCGGCGCCTATGTATACTTTTTATTACTTAATATCTATGGAGATTTTTTCCATGTCAGTACTGGGGCAGCTTTTTCATTCTTTCCTAGGTTCATATATTATTTATGGATATACTTGGCCATAACCCGTCCCTGTTATTGGTAGACATGGGGGCTTTTGATATTACTGTCCTTGCCACAGTGAGCATTCTTATATGGCTTTTATATGTTGTTTAGCATGTGTGGTGGTATATGTGTGATTTCCTACTGGTGAAGTTACTGGATCCACACCAATGTACTCTCCATGTTGGTGTTAACACTTACACACTAGTCAGCAAAGACTGTTTCGTCACAGTGCTACCTATGAGAGGTTTTTCATGCTTTTTGATTTTTACTAACTTGAGGGGTAAGAAATGGGCTTATAATGAAATTTTTGTTTTGTTCTTTTCTTCTTTGAGACAGTCTTGTGTTATTCAGGTTGGCCTTGAACTCATTGTGTAGACAAAGCTAGCATTGAACTTGTGATCCTCTTGCTTCAACTTCCCAAGTACTGTGCAATGAAGTTTTTTTTATTTTTTAAAGATTTATTTGGGGGACCAGGGAGATGGCTCAGTAGAATAAGAGCTTCCCTGGCAAGCTCAAGGGCCTAAATTCAATCCCTGGTTCTGCCAGAAAAAAAACCAAACAAACAAAAAAAAAAAGATTTATTTGGTACAGGGTCTTGCTACACAACTCAGACTCACAGTGATCCTCCTGTCTCAACCTCCCCAGCACTGGGATTGCAGGGGTGCACCACCACGCCCAGTTTAGGTGGCTGTTGTTCTGGGGCCAGCACTGCATGCAGTACTGGGGATTGAACCCCACTCCTTGCACTTGCCTGGCAGGCACTTAGACCACCCTTCTGTCTCCCTGGCCCCTGTGCAACGAAGCTTTAATTTGTTTTTCTTTTAAGGGACTTGTGCATCTTCTGGTTAAGATATTGTGATTTCATTTTTTAATGAAATGCCTTTCCATATCCTTTATTCACTTTCCTTTCTTTTTTGCCAATTACTAGGAACTCTTCATATATTAAGATTGCCATTTGCAATATGCATAGCAAACATTTCCCCCAGGTTTTCAGATTTTTTTAACTTGTATTTTTGCCATGAAGCATTTTACTATGTTGAATTTACCCATGTTTTCTTTATAGCATTATCATGGCCCACTATTGATAGTATAAACTCATTCTTTCCTCTTTCCTGGTGCTTCCTACCTCCTCTTCCTTTACTCTTAAAATTTGATAGCAGAGGGCTGGCCAAATAGTTCAGCAGATTAAAGTGCCTACTTAGGCAGACTTGGTTTGGAGGTTCGATCCCCAGCCTGCTGTGCTGGCCCCGTCCCCAGGACATGTTGAAACTGCAACTAAGACTGGGTGTGATGGCGCATGCCTGTAATCCCAGCACTTGGGAGGCAGAAAACAGGAGAATCACTATAAGTCTAATCTCACAGGGAGACCCTGGAGACCCTGTACTAAATTTAAAAAAAAAAAATTGATAGCAGAGATTTTTTTCCACCTGGTTTGCATTCCTGGACCTACATTCCTTGCCAGTGGTAAGCTATCTATTGATAATTTTGTTTGATTGATTGATTGATTGATTTTTGGCAGAAACGGGGATTGAACTCAGGCCCTTGCCCTTGCCAGGGAAGCACTTATTTCCACTGAGCCATCTCCCTGGAAATTGTTTGATTTATTATCCTGAAAAATTCCCCTTTTTTGGTATATGCATTCTGTGAAGCTAGTATTTTCTTATAAAATTAAACTATATGATCTAGCACTTGAATTCTTGGACGTATACTTCAGAGACATGAGAAGGTATGTTTACACAAAGACCTGCATATTATTGCTCGTAGATGCTTTATTTGTAATAGTCCCAGAATAGAAATGGTCCCAGTATCCTCTGTGAGTATATTAGCTGAACATCCCTTGGTATACAAATACCATGGAGTACTGCTCAGAAGTAAAAAAGAACGAATTCTTGGTACATCAACAATGTATAAAAATGTCTACTGCTTTGCACCTATAAAATAAAACTGTCTCTTGTGTTGGGGGAAAAAGAGCTCCATACCCTAAAGGTTGTATGCTGTATTATTCTATTTATGTAACCTTTTAATGTGATGGAACTTTTTAGAATCTGACTGTGTTAGTGAATACATGAACCTACACATATGAAAAAAATGTATAGAATTAAATACATCCTGTCAGCCATTTTGGGGGGTGAAATCAGTTGTTTAAGCCCCAACACATCAGAGCAGTGAGGGGTTGAAATTGATTCTTGGGAGACTGCAGTGGGAGAAGGGCTGCAAAGATAAGCCTGGATGGGGTGGGCCTGTCCCAGTTACTTATTTGTTGATTGATTGATTTAATGTATTTAATATAGGGTGTACAGGGTCTACAGGGTGTCACCACATAGATCGGACTCATGATTCTCCTGTCTTTCAGCCTCCCAGGTTCTGGAATTACAGGCGTGCACCACGCCCAGTCTCAGCATGCCCTGGGGGCGAGGCCGGCACAGCAGGCTAGGGATTAGACCCTGGCCTCTGTGCTCTGCCTAAGTAGGCACTTTAGTCTGAGGATCTGTCCCAGTTATGCTGCAGCATGTGCCCATTGTCACCTGTATTTCATTGTGCGTTGCACTGTGGCACAGGCTCTAGTAGGAGGCAGCACGGCCTGCTTAAGGGTTCTCCGAGTGTGGTAGGGGAATGAATGTCTAAGATCCTTGAGGTCCTGCTGAGCAGTGTGTGAGGTCAAATCTATTTTTGCAATAGTACTTAGACATTGTTTGCAAGTCACTCCCATTCTCTTACGTTTCTGTTGTGGAGTTTTCCAGAAGTTTTGTGAGGTGAATAGCAACAGTTTACATACAGAAGCAGATATGAGAATGCAGCTATTTTTCATTAAGGCAGACATGAAATAAAAAGACAAAACTATAAAGTAGTCACATTTCTCTTTTGTTTTGGAAAAATATATAGCTATTTTTCTTAAAATATATTATTTGTAATGGTGTTAATTGTTTTTTTGTTTTATTTTGTTTTGTTTTTTGTTTGGTGGTACCAGCGATCAAACTTGGGACTTTGTGCTTGCAGGCAAGCACTTGCTCCACTGAGTTATCTCCCCATCCCTGTGTTACTGTTTTTAAATGATTTAATATTTAGGAATTTCCCCAAGTTTAATTAATAGGTCAATAGAAATAAATATAACTCACATAAACAAAAGCTCTTTGGAGCCCATGGTAATTTCTGAGAATTCAAAAGGATTCTGACACTGATGCACTGGCAGCACTTGGCCAAAAGCCTATAGACTTAGGTTCTCAGCAGTGCTTTACTTTGTGACCACGGGCAAATTACATGGCCCCGCAAGTGATTCTGTGAGTGCAGGGTGCCAAAGTGCTAGGGGCATTCTGCCACTGAGCTGGTGTGCATCCCAGGCCTCAGCTGTCTTCCTCCCTCCTTTCCTCTCCTTGCCTCCTTTATTCCTTCTTTCCTTCCCTTTTTCCTTTCTTTCCCCCTTACCCCTTGTTTCTTTCCTTCCTCTTTTCTTATTTTGAGATAGGGTCCCACTGTTGCCCAAATCAGACTTGATCCTGAAATCCTCCTGCCTCAGCCTTACTAAGTGCTGGGATTACAGTTGTGCACCAGTGCATCTGGTTTGATTCTTATTTTAGAAATGCTAATAATGTTACCCTGCTCTGAAAAGAAAAAAATCAGGTAATTATGTGTGAAAGGTTTTTTTTTCCTGTTTTATTATTTTTTTTAAATATTTTTTCCATAATTTTATTGAGAAACAGATAGCAGTGAGATACTTTCAAACCAAATTGGTAGGACAGTTTCAGTAATTAACACATTGCATACATTCTTCCTAGTGGTTAATTGCTTTACAAGATGCAGACATGATACCCTATTTACAAACACTATTAGAACAAATCCCTCTATTCATTAAGAGAATGTAACTATATATCTATTCTAACCATTTTGAATACACAGATACAAAATGGACATTCATCTGTATCCCCCTTTTTTTGTTAAGTTCCGTTATTTGAATATTATAGGTGTGTTAACTCAGCAAAATATTCTAAAAAAGTCCAGTAGTCC
>NW_004524588.1:2848966-2863737 GCF_000260255.1 Octodon degus
CCATCCTTTGACTTTCAGCCTATGAATGTCTTTATGAGTTAAATGTGTTTCTTGTATACAGCATATTGTTGGATTTTGTTTCCTAATCCACTGTGGTAGTCTATTTCTCTTAATGGGTGAATTGAGTCCATTTACATTGATGGTTAGAATTGAGATGTATGGACTTACGATTGACATGTTATTTACCTGTTGTTGTTTACTCCTTTTTCTCCTGTGTTTAATTGCTTGCCCTATTTAGTCGGTTGCTTCTGATCTCATTCATGGAGTTCTGATCATTTTAGTCCCTCTCTAGAACATCTTTCAGTAGCCTGTGTAGGGTTGTCTTTGTCATCATGAAATTCTTTAGCTGTTCTTTGTCATGGAAGTATTTTACTTCTCCATCCATCTTGAAAGAGAGTTTTGCAGGGTATAGTAGTCTGGGCTAGAATTTGTTTTCATAGAGGAGTTGAAGTACTCTATGCTCTTCTTGCCTTCATGGTTTGTGAAGAGTAGTCGGCCGTAATTCTGATGGGTTTTCTTTTGAATGTGATCTGCTTCTTTTCTCTAGCAGCTTTCAGTATATTATTCTTGTGCTGAATTTCTGGGATCTTGACTATTATATGTCTCGGTGTGTTTTTAATGGGGTTGAGGTTACTCGGCGTTCTGTATGCTTCGGTTATCTGAATGTCAGATTGTTTCCTCATATTTGGAAAGTTTTCTGCTATTACTTCTGTCCATATTTTTTTAACGTCATTTGTATTGACTCCTTCTTTTTTATTGATGCCTATTAGTCTCACATGGTTCATCTTTGCATCATCTTACAGGTGATGGAGTATTTTTTTTTTCCTGCATCCTAGTTGTTTTTAAGAGATCCTTTCTTACCTTTTCACTAGCTGCAACAGCATCTTCGAGATCTGAAATTCTATCTTCACTTTCACTTAAATAGTTTTGCAAGCTTGTGATTGAGATTTTAAATTCCTCTGTATCTCTTTGACTCTGCTTCATGCGATCTTTTTCTTTCCTGTATTGCTCATTCAAGGAATCCGTCATTTTTTCTAATCTCCTGTTTTTTGTTTTTTGTTTTTATCAATGTCTTCTTTAGAAGCAGTTATAAATTCTTTTATTGCAGTGTTTTTTTCAGATTGGGTTTCCTCCCTGTGTTTCTATACTTGATTCTTTACTTCAAATGCTATGAGTTCTGAGAATTATTTTTTTATTTTAGAAAAGAATTCTGCTCTGAGTTCCTCTATAACTTTCTGCTGTTGCTTATTTACTATCGACACTATTAATTCATGCATTTGAGCTGAGCTAGTGTCCTCTTCACTTGTTCTGGGTGGGCATTGGGTTTCCTCCATATGTTTCTGCATTTGATTCTTTAGTGCAGATGTTATTAATTCAGGGATTTCTTTTTTCATTTTCAATCTGAGTTCCTCTATACCTTTCTGCAGCTGTTTCTTTATTTCAGAAGCCGTTGATTCATTGATTTCAGCTGTGTCATTCCCACTTTGTTCTGTATTAGTGTCCTCTGCACTTGTTATGGGTGGGCTTGGGTTCTGAGATTGCATTTTGATCCTTCTCATTGTCACTTTGTACAGCACTGTCTTCTGACCTTTGTTGTAGATCTTTGGTGCAGTTATAACCTTAGCACCTACTGAAGTTCAGGTGCTGATCTACAAAGTTTGGATTTATCCAGTTGTGCTTGGCTTGGGTCTGGCTGCTGTATTCAGTTTCTTCCTGCTGCTGCCCTTGGCAGTGAACCTGTTGTGTCCCTCTGGCAAGGTGTTCTGCTCCTGGACTAGCTGGGTGGTTCTGTCCCCTACGCACTCTGCAGGTACTGCAGCTGCAGGGTTTTGCCCCAGGCCTGTATGCCAGGCCTGAGCTGAGTTTGGAGGGGACAAAGTGGAGTAGTGAGGAGAGGCAGCTCTCCCCCACACTCACTGGGCCCGGTCTAGGACTTTATCTAGTGATTCCTGGAACGCTGCAGAAATTCCTACTCGGTGGGCATTGTGGGGGGCGTCCCAAGGGGGTGAAAGAGGGTCTCACGCTGTGCCTGGTCTGGGACTGGTGGTTCCCATTGGCGCAGGGTAGCGGGAAGCTCTCCCACACACTCTTGGGCCTGGGCTAGGACTGGATCTAGGGTTTCCGCAATGCAGCAGAAATTCCTACTTGGCACTCGGAGTGGGGGAGGTGCTGCAGAGTGGTGGGGGGCCAAGGGGGTGGAAGAAGGTCTCAGCCACGCTGTGCCTGGGCTGGGACCAGTAGGTCCTGCCGGCGCAGGGTAGCGGGAAGCTCTCCCCCACACTCACTGGGCCTGGGCTAGGACTGGATCTATGAAAGGTTTTAAAAAAGTAATGCCCCATGTTAAGTTCAGAAGGTTTATGTTACTAAACTGATACAGAAAGAAAATGTAAAAAATGTAGGTTTAATCATGTTCTAGTTGACACCCCACTTGTTTTTCATTTTAGAATTTCTTCATAGTTTTCTTTCACATTTTACAGTATTAATTTTTCAGACACCCATTTTGTTGTTGAGAGAAATTAATACATCGTGTAGTCAATAGTATTCCTAGGGGCTGGTGAGATGGCTCAGCAAAGCACAGGGACCGCGGTTCAATCCCCCAGCACCACATGCCAGCCAGCCCCGCCCCCTGGTGGGCTGAGCTGCCCCTCCCCCCCAAAATAAATAAATTAATTAAAAAAAATAGTATTCCTAATACCTGGAAGTAACAATAGCATGATAAGATTAGAGTTCTTTCTTGGAGAAACAATTTGCTAGCTACATGGCTTTGCTAGTTTCTCAATCTCTCTGTCTCAACTGCCTTGTCTGTCAAATGAGGCAAACCACCTTATTTTCGGAGGTATAAGTGTAGAAAATAATGCACAGGAAAGCTGCACTTGGCAAAAGTGGTTGGCAGGTGACAGATGCTCAAGTGATAGTTGGATTGATTAGCATACAGCAAAAGATGCAAGATTAAATGTCTTCTCCCTTCAGTGAAATTGTTATAATAGTTTTATTCACAAATTTATTAGCAGAAACTTCCATTTCACTTCATTTTCCTTTTCTGTGTTAAAGGGCTGCTGAGTGGCCAGACTTCCCCCACAAATGCCAAGCTGGAAAGACTGGATTCCCAGCAGGTGCTGCAGCTCTGCCTCCGGTACCAGGCTCACCTGCGCCAGTGTGCGGAGGCCGTTGCTTTCGACCAGAACGCTTTGGTTAAACGAATCAAGGAGGTAATGTACTGTGGGGCAGCACACTGCTGAGTCATGGTGAATCTCTAACTTCTGATTCCTTTTCTGCTGGGCAGGGTAGCCAGTGATCCCAGCTTTATGGAAAGTGGTCATTTTCCATCTAAGATGTGATGTTTGTCTCTGTCAGTCTGGGAGATTCTTTCCTACCAGTAAAATATGATGATAAAAGGAGTGATGCACAGAACAAGGGCAATCTGGAACTCAAATCCTGGCTCACTATGATTTGGTTAGGCAGCTACTTAATTTCTATTTGTGTCAGTTTATTCATGTAAAAGGAAGCTAATAGTAACCTACCCCAAGAGTTGAGTAACAGTGAAATTGTTGAGGAAGTGTTAGCTATTATTAGTATGTGTCCTGCCATGCTAATTTGCTCAGCTAACATTATAGCTGTGAGGTGACTTCAGCTGTTTCTTGTATAAAATTTATGTTTTCTCTTTCTTTCTTTCTTTCTTTCTTTCTTTTTTTTTTTTTTTTTTTGCTGAACCGGGGATTGAACTCAGATCCTTGCGTTTGCCAGTCAGGCACTTATCCTGCTGAGCCATCTCCTCTGCCCTTTCTTTTCTAATAGGTTATAATTTATTTGAAAGTGGAAGCCTTGCCATCTCCCTCAGTTACATTTTTTCACTATACTAGCACATGAAAAGCTTAGTAGTTCTTACTGGTTGCATAGAAATAATTATGCCTACTTAATCCACAGGGCTTTTGTGAGGGAAGACACAATACAATTCATGTGCAAATGCCTAGTGAAGTAAAGAACTTGATATAAATGTTGTGTAATTACTAATAGCAGTAGTTCGTTCTTTTAAGCCTGAAAGTCTATTATTGACCAGTTCACTGAATGGCGTAGTTCTGCAAGCACCAGGTATGAGTAAATGCATTTTCCAAAGTTTCCAATCAACTTTCCTGATGTTTGAGGTAGTGTCATATAAGGAAGAAGTCAGGAGCTCTGTCTTGGAGAAGCCATGTGTGTGTGTGGCACTTTCTGAATTTAACAGAATGGCCCTAGGTCATTATTAACTCTGGCAAAAGAAAGACATGGAGAAACACCCAGAACCACAGGTTACTTTTTAATTAACAATAGAGATCATTTATCCTTGTAATTATGAAGTCATTAGTTATCTTAATGGATTTAAATTGACCAACACTTCTAACATTTAGTACTTTCTAAACTTTCATATGTATATAGGTTCTCTTTTCCCATGGATGAAATACTAGTATTTGAGAACTATTAAGACCTTTTGTATTGTTTGGAATTGATGTTGCTCTTCAGATATTACACAGTTGGCTTTTCTGTAGTATAGTCTATAGAACTCTAATTCCCAAACACTACTGTATATTGGCAGTAACTTTTTTTTTTATGGTACTGAAGATTGAACCTAGGACCTTTGTACTGAGTTCCGTGCCTGGGGATCTCCCAGTTCCCCACCCTACTCCACCACCAGTTAAATTTTGAGATAGTCTTGCTAAGCTATCCAGACTAGGTTTGAACTTTCAAGCTTTCCTGCTTTAGCCTCCAAGAGTGCTGTGGTTACAGGCATGCACCACCATGCTCCATTCACTTGGATATTTTTGTTTGAATACTGAATTCTCCCCTCCCTTCGTGGGGCATAGGGCATGCCCTTTACAAAACTGTTTTATAAGTTTACCAAGTAATACTAATGCCACTCTTCATTAGGTAGATTGGGAATTGTTGGTTTAAACTAGCTTCTACATAGACTAGTCCTCAGTAAAGAAAGCCAAGCTTTTTCCAGCCTGTTGCTGCTCTTTGGAAAGGCATAATGCAAGTTCTTTAAAGTTCTTATATATCTTACAAAAAGAACCGTTTTCCAAAATTACTTGACTTCAGAACCCTATCTTGAATAATGTCTACTAACATTCTACAGAAGTAAAGTTTTTTAGAACATTAACTTGCAAGTGTTCTTTTAGACATAAAACTTTGCCAGTTTTCACTATTGTGATAAAAGTTAACTCTGACATTAGCTCTCTGAGAGATCATTTTAAAATAATAAGCATTTTTTTAAAAAGGTCTTGTATTCCATATCTTGTTATGCAGTTTAGGAAAGTGATGCAGAGAGATTAAGTGATTGATTCAGTGTTAGAGAGCTAGGTAAAGTATTCAGTAGCTGGTAATGCCAGACAGAGCTCCTTGTTATACATCAGGGTCAAGACCTCAGAGCAGACTTCTTGGCCCTAGGTATTTGTTAGGATCACCTAGGATTTTGTCCCTCCAGTATAGGTGGTAGAAAATTTTACATTTACCCCAAGGAAGACTAACACAGTGAAGTGTCGTGTTCTTGTTGTCTAGTTACTGTGTTCATCAATTGTGAATACTCCTGTGTCAGCCAAATCTCACTCATTCCTTGCCATCTCCCCAGTTTGTGTTATAGTGTTTCATTCATAAATATTTATATATATATATATTTTTTCTTTTCAAAAGTAAAGATTCTTTTAAGCAGAACCTTTTTAGAGATAGTTTAACCTGATTTGAACACTACATGGCGTATATATGCATTGAAAATCACATTGCCCGAGGCCAGGGAGATAGCTTGGCAATCTAAGTGACTGTCTGGCAAGGGCAAGGACCTAGGTTCATTCCCCAGTACTGCATACCTTGCTGGCCCCAGATGGAGCTGGCCACTGAAACCAGATGTGGTGGTGCATGCCTGTATTCCCAGCTCTGGGGAGGCTGAGACAGGAGGATCTCTACAAGTTGGACATGCTGTTGTACCTAATGTACTTCCATGCAGTATAGCTAAGATACTTTTCAGAAAATACTGATGCTTAGATTTCACTCCCAGCCAATCAATAAAATTTTTGTAGAGCAGTGAGAGAAGGAAGAGGAAGCTGAACATTGGTATATAAGATTCTGATCTAATGCTTTTAGTGTGTAACCAGAGTTTAAAACCAGTGTTCTGGAGCTTTCATTTAATGATATTAGACTAAGGCTAGTGAGATAGCTCAGCAGACTCAGCACCTGCCTAGGCAAGCACAAGGACCTGGGTTCTATCCCCGGCTCCACTTACCCCACCAGCCTCCACCCTCAAGAGCACTGAGCTGGCCACTGAGACTGGGTGTGGTAGCGCACGCCTGTAATCCCAGTGTTGGGCAAGCTGAAAACAGGAGGATCACCACAAATCTCAGCTGTGTAGCGAAACTTTGTACGAAATATATAAAAACATAAATGAATAAAATAATACTAGACTAAGATTAAAATTCTTTCTTTTCTTTCTTTTTTTTTTTTTTAGACAGGGTCTCACTATGCAGTTCAGACTGAACTTGAACTAACTAGGTAGCTCAGGCTGGCCTCAAACTGGCAGCAGTCCTCCTGCCTCACCCTCCTGATACTGAGATTATAGGCATGCACCACTGCACCCAGTGAGGTTAAAGTTCTATTTGAGGATCTTTGGGGTTGACTTTGAGTAGTCAGTACAAGTTGAAGATCCCTACTTTCCAAATTCCAGGACATGAAATTCTCCAAAATCCAAAAGTTGAGTGTTAACATGATGCTATAAGTGAAAAATTGTACACCTGCCCTCATATAATGAGTTGCAGGTATCCTAAAAATATTGCATAAAGTTACCTTCAGGCTGTACACAGCACACAAAGTTTATTTGAAACATAAGTAAATTTTGTGTTTATACTTGGTTCCCATCTGGAAGACACCTCATTATGTATATGCAAATATCCATAACCCACAACACTTTTAGTCCCAAGCATTTTGAGTAAAAGATAGTCAACCTATAGTTAACCATGATGGTTGCAAAAATAGAGGACAGTACTAAGAGTGTTGTGCAATACCTCAAGTAGCACCTCTGTCAGGGCAGAGGATGTGAACAATTTCAGGGTTTCCATTGGTGATTTAACAAGTCCATTGTGTCTCTGCTGGTGTTAGCAAGCTCTTGCAATGTACTCATTCATACTCAGCGTAAACCTAAGGGTTGAAATTAGTCACTTGCAAATGAATGAGGTGGAGGATGTAGTTTTGATCAAACACCAACCCCCTGATGTTATTCCAGATGTTTCCTGGAAATTTGGTGAGAAGTATGAGGAAGTAGCATAATGCAGTATGTGGTGACAAGTGCAGGAACTTCATGACCTCAGAGATTGAGTATTAAGTAGAAGTATAGAACCTAGATCAGCTAGACATCCAGAAGTTATATTTATTGTAATCACTCCAGGTGAAAAGAAAACATGGCCATTAGCATTTCTGAATTGATAAAAGAAAGTTATGCTTTCCTGGTGTTAAATTTGATGATACTCTTGAATTAAAAGTTTATACAAGGGCCAGCTAGATAGCTCGGCAGGCTAAAGTGCCTACTTAGGCAGAGCACAGTGGCCGGGGGTTCAATCCCCAGTGTGCTGTGCCGGCCCCACCTCTGGGGCGCACTGAGACTGGGCATGGAGGCACTTGCCTGTAATCCCAGCGCTGTAAACGGAAGGATCACTATGAGTCCAGTCTACGTAGTGAGACCCTGTATGTCCTGTAGACCCTGTCCTAAATTCATAAAAAAAAAAAAAAAATTCAAAAAAAGTTTACATATGAGGGGAAGAAAAAAAGTGAAGAGATTTGCTGTCAGAGTCTTATAGCATCTTTTAAATTTAAAAGACCGTTTTCATTAGTACATACTTCCAGTACATATGATTACATTTATCACAGGGTTGAAAAGTACACGTTAGCATGTCTTAGCTCCTTCTACATCCCTTTCTTCTCCTGTGCCCCTCCCTCCGTCTTTTGATTTCTTTTGCATAAGAACTATCTCTCTGTTTCCTATTATCTTTTACTTTTCCCTTTAATGTATTTATACTTTGGATTTCTCATATTAGAGAACCCTTGTGATATTTAAGCTTTATGTCTTATTCATTTCATTTAGTATTATAGTTTCAAAGTACCTTTTCTTACAAATGACTCAGAAGTGTTCTTTACAGCAGAGTAGTATTTGATCGTATGTAAACGCCACATTTTCTTTGTCCATTCACCAGTTGGTAGACATATATGCCACTTCAGAGATTGAGCTGTAACGAATTGTGCTGTTGTAGACATGAGTATGCATGTGTCTCTGTGTAGAATGCCTTTACCTGTTTTGGGAAGATAGTCCTCAGAAGGGAAATTCCCTTGGCCCAGTGCAATTTCTAATTTTAGTTTTTTGAGGCATCTCCATATGGATTTCCATAGTGATTTGTAGTATATCTTGACCACTAGTTTCTTTAAGACTATGTCATGGCCTTATAGCCAGCCAACCATTGCTAAGCAGCTGCAGTAGACTCACTTAGTGGAAGGTTCATTGGGAGTTACAGAGAGACGAGATATTGTCCTGGTTCTTTGAGAGCTTAGTTTGGGTGAAAGAATGAAGGTACACAGAAAAAATATGAATGATAAGGCACTATGAATAGAGTGCTTAACTAGTGTTGTATAGGCCTTAGAGATCATGATATCCTGGAAAAAGAAAGAAAAAAGAGAAAACCAGGGTTTGAGAAACGAAGCAGGGTATGCTAGTGGGGAACAGCTTAGTGGTCTTAGAAGAAAATTAACTGCAGGGCATCTGGGACAGTGAAGAAACTGACATGAGTTCTGGTAAACATGCTCAAAGAAATATTCGCATGAGGAACACAGAATGTTGGAGGTGAAAGGGCCTTAGAGACTCTCGTCTGGTACTGTTATTATTTAGATATAGAAATTGAAGGTTTTTAGAATGATTTACCCAGGCTTACAAAGCGAGATAGTGGCTAGAAGTAAGTTTAATTAAAAAATAAATGAGCAAAAGGAATTTTTTTTTTGAGAGAGAAAGTAAGATAAAATTTAATATGATCTCATAGCAAAAGGGATTTTTATGTTTTTACTTTTATTTATCAGTATTGTTTTACAGGTAGTTCTCTTGAATGTGTTTACAGGCCAAGGGAGAGACAGAAAGACATGATCAAATGTAAAGGAGGAAAAGGGGGATTCTTACCAAGAGTCCCTAAGTCAGAGGCAAGCTGTGGAGGGCCCTGGACGCTGGGGCGCGTCTGTGCTGAAGGAGCAAGAAGGATCCATCTGTGAAGGAGCAGGGCCTTCACTCCATGGCACTGGGGTTATGATGAACACAGTGGGGAGTGCGGGGAGGCACTGAGGGACATGCATGGAAATGTTTGTATGTGGCCCTTGTCTTGCTTGGCTGAGTGGTTCTGAGTGTGAATTTGAGAACCACACTGTGGGGGTTCAAATCCTGGCACAGCCTCTAGCTAGTTTCATGACCTTGGACAAGTTAATTAATCCTTCTGAGCCTCAGTTTCCTCTTTTGCTTAGTGGTATAAAAACAATTTTGTGAGGGTGAAACAAGTTACTCCTATAAAGTGCCTGGGACTATGCCTTCCTCTGGTGAATGCTGTAGTGTCCGCTCTTATTAGTGTCTTAAATATGGAGGATATTAACTGGCCCAGTGAATTACTCAGCACTGGGGATTGGACCCAGGTCCTTCACAGTGAGCAGTATCTGCAGTCCTTTAAGATTCTGAGACAGAACCCCACAGTGTCTCTGTGCTGTCCAGGCTGGGTGTGGACTTGCGGTCCTTCTGCCTCAGCCTCCTGTTGTGCTCAGAGTACAAGCTTGGGCCACTGAATGTGCCTGAAGTCCTTGGTACTAGTAGTACCCTACATATTGACTCATTTTGCAATTCTGCTTTTACTCAAATGTGATGACTGAATAGAAGCAAGTCAGGTGATTTTAGTGGTTTGCAGTTTTGCTCACACCCTCTGTGATTTCTTCCATGCCATAAACATATAAATTTTTGGAATTTTTATATTTAACTGTCCTGTTTGACTTCTGAATAGCAAACTAGTTCCCCATTGGTCATAACAGATACAAAAATGGATGATGACAAATGATTAGCCCTTGGCTTCTAGGCTGTGAATACATCATTTCTTATTTTGGTGAATGTCTGTGATCCCTCATCAGTTCCTGTTAAGGATTCAAGCTGGCACAGAGACACTCCTGAGTTTCAGATTACATCTGTCATTCAAATTTGGGTTGACTGATTAAAGTGCCTGCTTAGACAGATGCAGGGGCTGCAGGGTCTAGGAGTTTGATTCCTATGCCTGGCCTGCCATGCCCGCTCCACCCCCAGGGCGCACTGAGATGGCAACTAAGACTGGGCGTGGTGACATGGACCTGTAATCCCAGCACTTGAGAGGCTATAAACAGGAGAATCCCTACAAATCTGATCTACGTAGTAAGACCCTATAGAACCTGTACTAAATACATTAAAAAAAATTTGGGTTGACTGAAAGGCAAATGAGAAAGGAGCATGTTTTCTCTCTATTTGTGCTCTTCTCTGGGCATGTGGGGGTGGGGAAGAGGTGGTCAGGAAGGAGGGCACAGATGCACAGTCCAGGAAGATGGGGTTGCGTCATGTGGAACTTCTGGGGTCATCGATTAGGGTCACTGTCGTTGCTGTCAGTGGGTAAATGTGTTCATAGACTTGAATACATTCCTAACTAGGATAAAATACTAGGTTTATTTTGGTACAGCGACTATATTCATGCTTAATCACCTGGAGAATAAAGTCAGATACAGTTCTGGTAAGATCTGTGCTTTTAATTCTTAGATGTAGTGATAAGCGTGCTGTGGTAGCATGAATGGATTAGAAGCATTGGAGGGGATTTCTGGTGAATGGATCTGAAAAGTTAGAAGCCCTGTGACTTCTCTAATTCTGCATTTTCATTGCACAGAAGCAAGGGCCTTAAAGTTTGAGACTTTCTTTTTTTGGAGGGGCGGTACTGGGAATGGAACTCATGATCTCATACTTGCCAGGCAGGCACTGCACCACTGAGCTGTATCCCAGGCCGTGGGATTTCCTTCACATCTTTCTACTTGTTAATGTCTAAGATGATATTAAAAGATGAATCTTCGGGGCTGGTGAGATGGCTCAGTGGTCTAAAGCACCTACTTAGAACAAGCTTAGCAAAGCACAGGGACTGCGGTTCAATCCCCCAGCTCCACATGCCAGCCAGCCCCGCCCCCTGGTGGGCGGAGCTGACCACACACACACACACACACACACACACACACACAAATAAATAAATGTTTAAAAAAAAAAAAAGATGAATCTTCATGATTGCCAGTATTCTTTACCACTGTGTAGTATTGACTGTCCCCTAACCCAGCAGTCCAAAATTGAAGATTTTCCAAAACTCAGAACTCTTCAAGCAATGACCCAGTTTTCAAACAGTGTCATGTTGTCATACTAGGGTTGCTCAATTGGTAAAGTATATGTAAATATTCCAAAGTCTGAAGCACCTCTGTGCACAGGCATTTTGATTAAGGGATGCTCACTCAGCCTGTGCTTCTCTGTTCTTCTTTGAAATCCTGTTTCCTTTGTAGTTTTCCTTTTCCACAGAGTGGGCACTCAGCTGATATTTGAAGGAATACACAAAAGCTGCCATTGAGGGGCTGGCCAGGTGTTTCTCTCTGTTGATGGTTCTGTAGTGTGTAAGACTTTGCTGAAACCATTTTCCAAGAGTTTGACCTGACTTCCTGTGCTATGCATCCTCCCAGGGGACAGAGCACACATGGTCAAGGAGTTTTTCCCAGTGTGGTGCAGAGAATCGGCATCTGAACTAGCCTCAGCATGAACCTCGTGGTACTTACTCTGTGTCTGCCACCTGACCGAATCTCCTTTAAATAACAACACTGGTAGTTCCTCTTGCTGCTTTTAAACATATTTTGCCATCAATTGCTGTTTCTTTTTTTTAAATTTGAAATTATAAAATGCTTAGGTGTACTTAATCTTAAGATTAAAAAATTTTGACAGGAACATTGAGGTATCTAACTTCTTTTTGCTGAAATAATAGTAAAGCATTTCAAGAAAATTTTGTACATTCTATCTTACAAGTTGCTGTGGCAGGAGTGGGGGACCTGAGTTACTCTGGTATACATTTCTTTTCTTTTTTTTTTTTTGCGGAACTGGGGATTGAACTCAGGCTCTTGCACTTGCCAGGCAAGCACATATTCTACTTAGCCATCTCCCCAGCCTTGGTATACATTTCAGATTGAAGTTATACAATATAAATTATAGCCCAGTTCCTCCTTTGAGAAACCTTTCTTTTCATTAAGAAATATAACTGGGTTGGGAGATAGCTCAATGGTCTAAGCGCCTGCCTGGCAAGTGCAAGGCCCCAGGTATGATCACTAGTACCACATACCATGCCGGCTCCACACTGTGCCAGCCACCAAAACTGGACATCATGGTGCACAACAGTAATCCAAGCTCTGGGGAGGCTGAGACAGGAGGATCACTACAAATCCGAGCTGTGTAGTGAGACTATAACAAACAAATAAATAAATGATTAAAAAATTAAAAATAAAGTAATTCCTTGGGTGATAGGAAATATAGATAGGGGATTTGGCTTATTCTGATTTACTAGCAGTAAGGTATGTTGTACAGTACTTCCTTGGGCCTGGGCCTACAGTTCCTTCAGCATTATCCTGCCAAAAGAGAAATTCTGGAACTGAAAGCTACTAACTATAGTTTATTACTTGCCTGTTGGAAATGTAGTTTGTGTTTTTTTGGCAAGGTGTTGCCAAAGCCCAGTTAGTTGACTGCTATCGGATTTAACTCCGTTCATGTTCTGGAGAGTGGCATATGAACATGTATGAGAAGCCCCATTTCCCCTCAGTGTGCCTGCCCTAGATATGCCCCTAGACGGCTGGCCCTGCCAGTTCTCCTAGTGCTTTCCACCTGTGCCAGACCCTGGAGCCCCTGTGTTTTTCCCTCCCTGCACTCATTTCCAGTCTGCCAGAGCAGGCAGTGTGAGAGGCCCCAGGAACCCAGAGTATCTGTGATCCATAAACCAACTAATGGACACTGTTATGGGCACCTGGGTCATACAAGTGGAATTAAGGCTGGGGAGAGATGTTCCCTGTCATATATATCTTTAGTGGAGAAGTTCAGCACATGTGAACATTGCTACTGTTATGTTTTGCATCTGGCATATTTCCCCAAAGCTCATGTGTTAAAAGCTAGGTCTCCAAAGTGGTGCTTATGGGGAGGTAGTGGGACCTTTAAAAGTCAAGACTGGCAGAAGTCTTTGGGACTTTGGGAGTGAGCCCTTGAAGGGCATAGTGTTACCCTAACCTGTGCATTGTTTCATTTTTTGCTTCTTGGCCCTAAAGTACATACATGATTCTGTTCTCCTTGCTCCTGCCATAATGTATCATGTCATGACAGGCTCAAGCAACAAGGCCAGGGCTGGTGAGATGGCTCAGTGGTCTAAAGCACCTGCTTGGAACAAGCTTGGCAAAGCACAGGGACCGCGGTTCGGTCCCCCAGCACCACATGCCTGCCAGCCCCGCCCCCTGGTGGGCTGAGCTAGCCACACACACTAAAAAAAATAAATAAATAAATGTTTAAAAAAATAAATAAAAGTCTCTGGAAAAAGTTCCCCTTTTAAAAAAAAATAAATAAATACATCTGGTAAATGCAAAGTTTAACAGATTATTCAGCTACTTCATGCTACTAACTCAAACTTTCCCATT
Source organism: Octodon degus (assembly GCF_000260255.1). NCBI lineage: Eukaryota > Metazoa > Chordata > Mammalia > Rodentia > Octodontidae > Octodon > Octodon degus. The sequence goes on from NW_004524588.1 coordinate 2,862,704, forward strand.
CTTTTAGAAAATATAAAGGTTTTGAGAGTTGTATTAGGCAGGGTAGGCAAGGATGCAACTATAGATAGACTCAGTAATTGTAAGGCTTCAAGTACAACAGAAGTTTATTTCTTGCTCATCTTCAATGGAGATACTTGTGGTAATACTCCTCCTTTGAATTCAGAGGCTCAAACACCTTCTGTCTTGTACCTCTGCCATCCTCACAGACTGTGGCAGTGGCGGCGTTCAGCTGGCAGGAAAGAGCCAGGAGAGTCTTCAAGCCTGTACCTGTAAGCGTCACATATCTGCTTAGAACTCAATCACATGGCTGAAGCTAAATCCAAAGGCAACTGGGTGGTATATCTGTGTCCTCATAATTATACTAAGTATTGAACGTCTGTGTCTTTTTCTTTTTCCTTCCCTATCTGAAAGTTTGAGTTCTTCCCTTTAGCAGGGCATAATTGCTAAAGGCAAGGAGATTTCACCTAAAGACCTTGATTCATATTCATTGCTTTAATGGCAGTTACCACTTCTCAGCAAGTGACTTACGTCTATGCACAAAGCAGTAGAGATGCAAGTCACTTGCTGAGAAGTGGTAACTGCTACTAAAACAGTGAATATGAATCAAAGAAACAGATGTAGAAAGATTTATGGGTGCCCCCCCCCTTGCCTTTGCTGAGTTTTAGATTCATTTGCATGTTTGTAGTGTCCAAGATTCACGAAATTGAAACTGTGGTTTGGCCTCTGCTCCTGCTCTATGCCTTCTGTTGTGCTAGAACCCGCTGTACCTGTGCCTGCTCAGTCCTGTCCTCCATCGGTGATGCCACCAGCCTAGAAACAAAAAGTGATCCTGGTCTCACGTGCTTACCATTTGCTGAGTCTAGAATATGCATTTTACATGTATTATTACTGTATCTACACTTGACAAATAAACTGGAAGTTCAGGCACCCAAAAGGTACTAGGTTCAAGGGTTATAATTGTTGCAACTGGGCTAAAGCACCTACTTGGAACAAGCTTAGCAAAAGCATCAGGGACCGCGGTTCAATCCCCCAGC
>NW_004524588.1:2864357-2868407 GCF_000260255.1 Octodon degus
TAATAATAATAATAATAATAATAATAAATAAAGCAAAAAACTCCAAAGATCCCACATGTACTTTCTTAAAAATTGCAGCTCTGCCTGTTGAGAGTGACATTGCCATCTATACCCCCAATTATATTTTTCAGAAAGTAACTTGGAGGATATGTAGTCATGGAGCAAGACAGGAGCATAGTTGGGAAGCCAGGGAAGGCCCACACAGGGTGGGCCGGGGGCTGTGGAGGCATTGAAGAGCGTTAGGGCCTCAGCCAGAGAGGCAGGGTGGCTGTGCCCTTATACAGAGCGGGGACTTGTCACAGAGGCCAAAGACCTAAGCTGACTGCCCAGAATGCCTGTCTTTCCTGTAATCCGAAGAAAGCTCTCTTGAGAAGACAGAGGGTCAGGATTTGAGGTTTTATTTTTACCTGTGATCTTTTTCTTACCCTACGTTGCCAACTTTGAGTGCCACTTTCAGGCCCTTTACAGGAGTAGGGTGTGATGTGCCTGATTTTAGCATGTTTTGTTTTGGGAGCTGCTTCAAGGTTTTGAGGTTTCTTTGCTACATAGACAAAATGCCAAGGGTAAGAAAGCAGAAGGGGAAGTTGGCAAGTCATAAAAGAATTTTTGAAACAAAGTAATGCAATTCTGATTGCTGTGTTTCTAGTATCTTAATTCTCTTAAAGACCTGAATAAAATTTGTTTCTTTATTGAGACAGTTAGGTACGTTATTTGAACAAAGGAAATAAGGTCATTTCAAAATGTCCAGTATGTGGTAATCGATGCTGCCTAGCCTGTGGTGTAATTAATGGAAACACTGGCGACAGCCTGCCCATTGTTTGTCCTTGTGCAACAGGAAATGGCAGAGTAATAAGGAGCTGGAGGTTTACGTAATGCAGAAGAAAGCAGACCTGGGCGCTGTAGTGACTGGTCGCTTTCTGTTTCCAGGCCTAGGCTCACCTGAGCAGGTTCCTGTTCTTAAAGGACTTGGAGTTGTTAGATTTCATTTTGTTGATTGATTTTTTTATGTTGATCAATGATAGATTTTTATTTTACTTGTGGCCTAAAGTTGTGTTTTGAAAAACTTCATTTTAGATCATTTTTTTAGTATACTTTGTAGCTGTAATTGTGGAGTGAGGTAGAACTAACTATGGAAAAAGGAAAGTCGCTTACAGATTCCCATTGCTTTGGACAGTAACAATAAGGTGTGGTGGCCCTTGGTATCAGGGGTTAGGTGCTGGCCGTGTCAGCACCGTCTGTGTGAGGTCAGGCTACCTGCTTAGCCACTGTGAGTCTGGCTTCATCTGTAACACAGTGGGTTGGAATTGGAGAGCATCTCCGGTCCCTTGTTGCAGCTCTAAATTTCCTTGTTGTAAGCCTCCCTGATGAGGTCAAGGATTGCAAAACGCTTGTGTAAGGGAAATGTCAGAGTACAAAATGTACAGTGGAAATGCCATTCGAGTTTATATGCTAACAGTTTATTCTCTTTGGTCTCTCTCTCTCTTTTTTTTTTAAGGTAGATGTTTATATTTGGCAACCTGTTCTTTTACTAAAAAAATATATTGGTGGTTAACCTAGAAACCAGAGGACAGGAGTGGTGACAGCACTCAAGAGGCTGAGGCAGGGGATCGCTGTGAGCTCAAGGCCAGCCTGGACTGCGTAGCAAGACCGTGTCAGAGAGAAGGGAGGAGAGAGAGGGAGAGGGGGAGGGAGAGGGAAAGGGAGAGGGAGAGGGAGGGTTTACTCCAATTGAAAACATTAAAAATTGCCATTCAAATTCATCTATTAAGTATTTTGAAAAAATATTGAATGTGTTGCTCAAAATGGTATTTAATTGAAGTGAATTGACATTTAAATGAGCTAGCTATATAGAAAATACAGATAAAGAGAAAGCATGGATTTAAATCCTTGTCTCACTGCTGGTCCTACCTTCATGGCCCTGGGCACGTGTTGTCATCTGTAAAACCCCAATTCCTCATTTTTTCTAGTAAGAGAATATTTTCCTACAGCATTGTTGTGAGGCATAAAGATAATATGTATAAAATACATACACAGTACAATTCTGACCTTCAGAGAATCTGAGGGAGATGTGGGGGGTGGATCTAAGACAATGGGAGGCTGAGACTTTTTTAAAAAATCTTTATTTTTTGGTACAGGGTATTGCTACACATCTAGGAATCATAGTGATCTTTCTGTCTTAGCCTCCCCAGGGTGGGATTACAGCTGTGCGCCACCACACCTGGTTTTAGTGGCCAGCACAGCATGTGGTACTGGATCCACACCATCTTTTACCTGGACTCTTCTTCTTACAGATTCACCTACCACCTTCCTTTATAGTTAAAAATGTTTTACCTGGCTCAATCAGTAGATAATAATTATAACTGTTATACATTATTTTATTAACATTAATTTAAAAATTAGGAAATCATGGAATGTTACAGGCTTCTGAGTTATCCTAATGTGATGTGTAGACATTATCAAAAGAAATACTTTCATTATTACAGATCTCAGTTTCTTCTTTGTTTTTGTTGACCAGGTAAACTCAGATTTATTAGAACACGACTTCTGTTTTCTGATTTCCAGAGCAAACATATGCAAGTGAGAACAAATGGCAAAAATTTGTTCTGCTGCCATTATAAATTATTTAGAACTCTTGTCTTCAAAACATTTGAGTTCAGGAACAAGGTGACTTCATAATGTCCACTGTGTGGTAGTTGGTGCCCTTCAGCCTACTCACTGTTGTCCACTATGCAAGAAAGAGGCAGCTGAAGGTCTCTCTTGGGGACTCCCAGAAATTTCTCTGGGTCACAGTGTTCCTAGGATGACCAAATAAGATGGGAAAGACAGAGAGCACATCCTTCACCTCCAGGGTTTTTCTGCAGTGTAACATGTCCTGACCCTTCATAATCATGCTGAAAACCTGCGAGGGGTCAAGTGCTGGAGAAGTGGCAGAGCTAGAAGCTGGTTAGGGGACAGGCTGTGCCTGTGTGCCTGGGAGCAGAGGGCATGGTGTTCTGTGAGGTAGAGACAGCGCTAGAATGGTCATCTCCGTGGTATGTATACCTTACATATGTACAGTTTTTGTTTATGATTTTTAAAAAGGAAGTGGCTAATAGGAGTCAGTTTAAAAATAAGGAAGGAAGGCTCCAGGAGATGGCTGGGAAATAGGTCATACTTCCCTCTGGAGTGAGTTGATGCATGCTGTTATGAGCGTAAAGGTCTGGGACTGGATCCACACCACCTTTTACCTGGACTCTTCCTCTTACAGATTCACCTACCACCTTCCTTTGTAGTTAAAAATGTTTTACCTGGCTCCAGCAGTTTATTTGGAATATCTAGGTCAGGATTGCCAAATAAGTTGTGTCATCCTATGAACTCTGATCATTTGAAAATGGTCACCTGGGGTCCAGTGTCAGACAGCTTCTGGGTCCAGGTGAGATTTAAAGAGCAGCCCTGATTCATTAGTGTGCTTGTTGCAGGTATGGGGAGAGAAAACACAGGGACATAGATTTCACTTATTTTTAAGTTGAACTATAATTCTCACTTCATAATTCTTCCTTATACACTGTACAGTTAAGTGACTTTTTAATACATATATTAGAAAGATAGTGTAGTTAACACCACTGTTTGGTGCCTGAACATTTTCGTCACCCCAAAGAGAAACCTAAATCATTCCCCATATTCTCATTCCCTTCTCTCCTGAGTGTTAGATTTTCTTTTTTTTTTTTTTAAACATTTATTTATTTATTTATTTATTGTGTGTGTGTGTGTGTGTGTCTGTTTGGTGCCTGAACATTTTCGTCACCCCAAAGAGAAACCTAAATCATTCCCCATATTCTCATTCCCTTCTCTCCTGTTTGTTAGATTTTCTTTTTTTTTTTTTTTTTGTGGTCCCGGGGATTGAACTCAGGCCCTTGTGCTTGCCAGGCAAATGCTTATTTTACTGAGCCATCTCCCCGGCCCCTAGATTTTCTTTTAACTTTTAAATAGCCTGAAGATTTCTACTTGAGTTGTTTCTTTAGCTCCTATTCAGTCTTCCTTCTGGGGTTCAGATCGGGTGATCATCCCCTT
>NW_004524588.1:2868507-2907102 GCF_000260255.1 Octodon degus
GCATGTGGTGCTGGGGGATCGAACCGCGGTCCCTGTGCTTTGCCAAGCTTGTTCCAAGTAGGTGCTTTAGACCACTGAGCCATCTCGCCAGCCCCCTGAGTGTTAGATTTTCCAGTGGTGCAGTAAAGAGGTAGGAAAGATTTAAAGAGACCTTTATTGACTCTGAAGACACAGAGAATCTGGGGGGGGGGTCTAAGACAATGGGAGGCTGAGACTTTTGTAAAAAAAATCCTTTATTTGTTTATTTTTCAGTACAGGGTATCGCTACACAGCTCAGAATTGTAGTGATCCTCCTGTCTTAACTTTCCCAGTGGTGGGATTACAGGTGTGCGCCACCACACCTGGTTTCGGTGGCCAGCACAGCATGTGGTACTGGGAATCAAACGCGGGTCCTTCCTCTTGCCAGGCAGGGGCTTAGACTGCTGAGCTATCTCCCCAGACTGGGAGGCTGAGCCTTTATGGACTCTAACCAGAGGTAGAGTTTGAGGGACAGGTTTAGTGACACCTAAGGAGCTGACTGGGGTCTCCCTTGTGGTGAGGGAAATGTGAAAGGAAATTGTATCCAAGTACTGGGTTGGGGAAGAAAGGGCAGGTGGTCTCTGGGAAGATAAGCTTTGTTTAAGGGCTTCATCCATATTAGATGACTATCATAATAATTCAGCAATTCATACAAGGGCCAGAACCTATCATTGGGAACTACACTACTGCTTTCTGTCTCTATGGATTTGCCTATTTGGGGACTTTATAGAACATAATTCTGTTCACATACGCAAAATAATATAATAAAATGTGGTCCTTTGGATTTGATTTCCTAAACTTAGCGTAATGTCTTTGAGGTTTATCCATGATGTAGCTTATGTTAGTATCTCATTTTTTAAAAAATGGCTAAATATTTCATTTTATAGATATACCATACTTTGTTTAACCATTCATCAGGATTCAGCATTAAAAATGATGAACATTTTAAGTTATTTCCACTTCTTGCCTGTTATGAATAATGCTCCTGTGCACGTGTGTGTACTGGTTTTTGTATGCCTACATTGTGCTTCTTTTGGATATTTACCTGGGAATGAACCTGCCTCCCAGTGGTAATTCTCCACTTAACTTTATTTTTTCCACTTAACTTTTTGAGAAACTGCCTGGCTGTTCTTCAGAGTACGCAGTTCTGTGTGCTGAGGCAGGGCAGGGGAGTTCTGTGTGCTGAGGCGGGGCAGGGGAGTTCTAGTCTCTCCAGTTAGCTCCTCATCAGTGCTTGCCACTGTCTGCCTTTTTATTTTAACCTTTCTAGTGTCAGGAAGTTGTCACTGTGGTTTTGATGTTCCATTCCCAAATAATGAGTGATAAGTGCAGTCTTTTCCTGTGCTTCTTGGCCATTTCCGTACTTCTTTGAAGAAATGACTTGAGCTGTAACTGAAACTCCAGATTTTGCCTTCGGGATAGCAATGCTTTGTATAGTTACACTAACTGCTTTGTAATCAGAGAATTGGCAGTTCTGAGTTTCAGAAACATGAGGAAAAAAGTTGTATATAGAAGCTTTACTATGTAAAGACAATGAAGAAGTTCATTTTTTAATTTTTCTTTTGGCAGAACCAGGAATTGAACTCAGCCCCTTGCGCTTACCAGGGAAGTGCTTATTCCACTGAGCCATCTCCCTGGCCTTTTAATTTCTATAATTTAGAAATTTCTTAGTCATGTACTGTGAAATACAAGTATCTCAGTGAAATTTGTTATAATAGTATATCTTTATATTTTTGTAGCTCAGTTTTGTTTTCAAATCACTCTTGGGTATATGATTTCATCTATAATCTTAGTAACACCACTGTGAAATATAAACAGGTAACTGTCATCTTCAGTTTATTTATTTATTTCTTGTGGAACCGGGAATTGAACTCAGGACCGTGTGCTTGCCAGGGAAGCGCTTATTCCACTGAACCATCTCCCCGCTCCATTCATTCAGTTTTTTTGTTTGTTTGGTTGGGTTTTTTTGCGGAACTGGGGATTGAACTCAGGCCCTTGCGCTTGCCAAGGAAGCGCTTATTTCACTAAGCCATCTCCCCGGCCCACATTCATTCAGTTTTAAAAACTAGAAACTGAGACTTGTTTTGTCATTTGCTTAAAATCACACAACTAGTAAAATATAAATTTAAGACTTCTGATTTCCATTGTTTTATGATAGTGAATTATTAATCAGCAGTTGGGGAGAGGGTAAGCCCAAATTTCTAAAAATAAGTAGTATGCCCAAGATATGGTCATAGCCAAGTTTTCCAAAAGATGGTTACTTACCTCAGTTCCTTATTTAGATGGCTATTATATAGGATGAATTGTCATTTTTTTATTTGACTGCTTTTGCTGGAAAATCCTGACAATAAAAGAGCAGAATTCTGTATCCCTGCGTGTTCATTATGTTTTGAGCACAGGATATCCATGCATAAGCAGAACAAAGCTGAAGAGTAGATTTGGAACCTTAAAAAGAGGACCGGCAACCCTTTGTCTAGTGAGCTTGACCGCTTCTTGGCCTTCTGTTCCTTACTTGTATGTTCCAGAATTGGTCTCCTTGAGATACAGGAATTCAAATCTATATTAAATGCAAACTGAGCTTTCTACTTTGTACTTCTTTCAATCTGTGAAAAAAATTATTATGCTTGCTTAAGTTATATAACCTTAAGTTTTATAATTTAGCCAGGCATGATGGCACATACCTATAATCTGGTACTGAGGAGGCTGAAGCGGGAGAATTAGTAATGACTACAAGGCCAACGTGGGCTACATAGTGTGCTTAAGGCCAGCCTGAATTACCTAGAAAGACATTTTTTTTTTTTTTTTAAAAGTTTTAGAATTTAGAAGATGTACATTACCTTGATTAAGAGTTGTTATGGGGGCTGGGGAGATGACTCAGTAGAACAAGCACTTGCCTGGCAAGTGCAAGGGCCTGAGTTCAATCCCCGGTTCTGCCAAAAAAAAATTTATTTATTTATTTATTTATTTATTTATTTATTTTGCAGAACCGGGGATTGAACTCAGGCCCTTGTGCTTGCCAGGGAAGCGCTTATTCCACTGAGCCATCTCCCCGGCCCCAAAAAATTTAAAAAGTTGTTATGTCACATATATTTTCTAATTTAAAATTGTAAACCCTTACTGGCAGGTACCTTCAGTCTTACTTACTCAGGAGATGGAGTAAGGAGGATCACTTGGGCCCAGGCATTTGAGGCGAGTGTGGACAATATAGTAAGATGTCTCTGTTCATGGGGAGAAGCCTGCTGGTACAGATCATGGCTTTGGAACATTTGCCTTTCTCTGAGAACTAGGTCATAGTGTCATCTTCTGTAATGACTGTGAACCTAGCACCAGAGTGTATTTTATCAGGAAATCAAACTTCACAAAACTGTTTGAACAGGGTGGTTTTGCTGGAGAAGAGACAATCTATTAACACTCTTATGTTTGTTGCTTTCAAAAAAAATTTTTTTTAATGTATGTGTTCAGGTACACTAACTTACCATGTATTTTACTGTTTTAAGTACCAAATAGTGGTAGTAATAGTCATCCATTCTCATAGCTGAGCTCACAGGGCAAAAAGCCCTGGGGTAGCCCAGTGTTCAATCGCTGGCCCTGAAAAGAGAAAATACAAAGGACAAGGAAGGAGATGTAAATGAGTGATGATTTCTGTTATTTCCTAGTGAGATGATCCTTGCAAGAACCTGGAGATCAGTAATGTTGTAAGATGTTCCTAGCAGTTTAGAACGAAAGAAAAGGGTACGCGTGAGAAAAACAGTGGCTGTCATCTGGTGATCATGAAAGTCTTGAGATAGTTACTGTAAGAGGTGAGGCATGACCATAAGCCCCATCTCTTCAGTGAGCCACATCATATCTGTGTGGTGCCTCAAAACCTCATCATTTTCTTGGCTGTATTTATTTATATCTCTTGCCTTGCTTCCCATTCTTCATGTAAAGGAAGTTTCTAGATACAGTTTCTGTTTCATTTCATGTATTTATAATTTATGAAGGTTTTCCCCCCACTGAGGTTGTTTTGAGCATTTTGCACATATTATCTCATTTCTTCTTTGTATCAGTCCTATCAAGTAGGTACTGTCATTATCTCCAGCTTAGGGATAAAGAAGATGAGGCTCAAAGGTTAAAGAACTAATTCAAGGTCACAACCAAGATTTGGACCCATTTCTGTGTCATACTATTGCTTTCAGTCTTCAGGCTTTGTATATTTGACCTTAGCACCTGCATGGCTTTTCAGCATCCCATTAGTGACCGTATTGATTCTGTAGACACTCCATCCCAAGCCCTGAGACTGGCATTCTGCGATGCCTTTGGATGTCAACACTGCAGTCTGGCTGGTTGTTCCCACCAGGGCGAAGGCCCTGGCCTGGATGTCGTGAAGACTGGTGGATAGTTTAAGCCAGTGGGTCTGAGAGCAGTGGGATCCTGTCATATTCCCACAGCACAGCCAGGGAAGGCGCTGTTGGGACATAGCCTCGTGCAGTTGCATGCATGATTTCTACTGTGTGGACAGCCACTCCTCACTTGGCCTCGGTAACCATCCAAAGATGACGGGGAGCATTCAGGATGAACTCTGCCCTAAACTGGAAGCTCCAAGGTGCCCTGAGTGATTGAACAGAATTACCTTTCCTTCCATGCTTTCAGAGCTTCAGCAAGGGCTCCTGTCAGCACAGCTGTCTGGTTGGCATCAGGCTACCCTTCTTCCTGCTCAGGAGCCCAGCTTCTGCAGTGTAGAGGGCACAGTCATCACCCCATCGAGCTCTTACCACCTCGCTGGTGCCTTTGTCCCAGGAGAGCAGTCCTGCTCTCAGGTGGTCTCCTGCAGGGATGTCTCTGTCCCTGCAACCACTCCCATGGGCTCATCACTACTACCCCCCCCTTTTTAAAAAAATATAGTTAGTTGATGTCCAGCTAAGCTATTGGAGCACACTTTCTGGATGTGATCTTAGTTCTTTTAGCAATCTTAAAAGCTGGCTTCCTTTTCCTCTTAGGAATATGATAACTCAGAAATGTTTTCAGGAGATACAAGCCCCGAGACAGTTTTGAGGATTCCAAATTTGGATTATTTTCTTCTTTAAAAGTTTCAGATATTTAAGGGCCAAATAGCTCAGTGGATTAAAGCACCTGATGGGAACAACCAGCCAGACTGCAGTGTTGACATCTAAAGGCATCACAGAACGCCAGTCTCAGGGCTTGGGATGGAGTATCTACAGAATCAGTACGGTCACTAATGGGATGCTGAAAAGCCACGCAGGTGCTAAGGTCAAATATACAAAGCCTGAAGACTGATTAATAATAAAGTGGGTTAATAGCCAAATAGCTCAGTGGATTAAAGCACCTGCTTAGGCAGACACAGGGGCCGGGAGTTCGATCCCCAGGCTTACCGTGCTGCCCCCACCCCCAGGGAACGCTGAGACAGTGATGACAGTGCTTGAGACAGGGCATGGTGGCGTGCGCCTGTAATCCCAGCACTTGGGAGGCTGTAAACAGGAGGATCACTATGAGTCCGATCTATGCAGAGAGATCCTGTACACGCTGTGCTAAATAAAAATAAAAGTTTTAGATTAAAAAAAAAACTTTTTATAGTACTTTATTGTGCCATCTGCAGGCAGACTGCAAATATTGTATATATTCATAGTGTACTGTGAAAAATTTCAGTACATGTATACAATAAGCGATCAGACATGGAAATTGCTATCTGTCAGTACATTTATCATTTTTTGTGTTGGAAACATTCAAAATTTTCTTTATGAGCTATTTTGAAGCATAAAATTAATTGTTAGCTACAGGTCTCCTGCTGTGCCCCGGGACTGGAAGTGACTCCTGTCCAGCTGCACCCCTGGAGCTGTTGACCATCGCTTCTCCTCACAGCTTCAACCCCCATGCTCCTGTCTCTGCTAGCTGCCATTCTGCTTTCAGCTTCTGGAAGATCAGCTTTTTAAGTTTTAGGCAATATGACTGCGATCATACAGTATTTCTCTTTTTCTACCTACATTGTTTTACTTAACAGTGTCTCAAGGACTCATCCATGTTGCCACAAAGATGGTTTCATCTTTATGGCTTCATGATATACTACATTTTCTTTATCCACTCATCCATTGTAAGTTCATGATCTCATATCTTAGCTATTATGAACAGTGCTGTAGTAAACGGAGTGAAGGTATCTCTTCAGCATACTGATTTCCTTTCCTTTGGTTATACACCCAGTGGTGGGATTGCTGGATTATATGGTGGGTCTGTTTTTAGTTTTTTGTTTTGCTTTGTTTTTTGGCCAGCTCAGCCCACCCTGAGGGTGGGGTTCATGCAGCATGTGGTGCTGGGGATTGAACTGCAGCCTCCTGCACCTGCCTGAGCTTGGCTAAGCAGGCACTTTAGACCACTGAGCTATCTCAGCAGTCCTATTTTTAGTTTTTTGAGAAACTTCCATACTGTTTTCCGCTATAGCTTTACTAATGTACATTTCCACAAACAGTGTATGAGAATTCCTGTTTCCCCACATCCTTGCCAGCGTTTATTTTTTGGTCTTTCTGGTAATAGCCATTGTAACTAATGTGATATGAAGCCTCATTGTGGTTTGTATTTGCAGTCCCTTGCTGATGAGTGATGTTGAACATTTTTTCATACACTTAATGGCCATTTGTATCTTCTTTTCAGAAATGTCTATTTAGGTTATTGATCTATTTGTAAATCAGACTTTGCTGTTGAGCTCTTTATGTGTTTTGAATATTAAGATAACTAGGCTTATTGCTTTATTCTGTTGTTTCCTTTGTGGTACAGAAAGAAAGCTTTTAGAGTGATGACATCCATTTTGTCAGTTTTTCATTGTTAGTGATTTTGGAATCCTATCCAGAAAATCTTTGCCAGGCCAGTGTCCTGAAGCTTTTTCTTCTATGAATTTTGGAGTTTTAATAATGTCTTTAATTTGAATTGATTTTTGTATACTTTATAACAATCTAGTGTTCTTTCTTCTGAAAATGGATATCCTAGTGTGATTTAACTTTCCTAGTGTGTTTATTGAAAGGACTTTTTCTAAAGTATGCCCTTGGTGCCTTTGTCAAAAATCCATTGACACAGGGCCAGGAAGATGGCTCAGTAAAATAAGCACTTCTCTGGCTAGCGCAAGGGTCTGAGTTCAATCCCTGGTTCTGCCAAAAAGAAAAAAAGAAAAAAGAAAAAAATCCATCGACGGGGGTGGGAGGCTAGGGATTTAGCTTGTCTAAAAAGCTGAAAGCCCCGGCTTTGGTTCTCAGCACCAAAAACAAAACAAAACAACAACAAAAAATAAACTTCAACAACAGCAAAATAAATAAGATAAACCTCAACTAAAAATTTGTTGGCTATAAATACATGGATTTATTTCTGGGGTTTTGTTTTGTTTTTTTTGTTTCATTGGTCTGTATAGCTGTGTTTATGCCAGTACCATGCTATCTTGGTTACTGTAGCTTTCAGTGTATTGTGAAGTCAGGTATTTGGTGCTTCTAGGTTTGTTCTTCTTGCCAAGTTTGTTTGACTGTTCAGGATCTTTTGTGATTCTTAGAATTTTTTTTTTCTTTCTTTTTTTTTTTTTTTTTTGGTGGAACCAGGAATTGAACTCAGGCCCTTGCACTTGCCAGGGAAGCGCTTATTCCACTGACTCATCTCCCTGGCTCATCTTTTGTGATTCTTTACCAATTTTTGGAGATTTTTTTTTCTGCTTCTGTGGAAACTATCATTTTTCCCCTAGAGATAGTTGAATGCTTTCATAATATTGAATTGTAAATGTTTTATATATACTGGATGTAAGTCTGCTAGTAGGTATATGAATATACTGTTATGAATATATTCTTAGTCTTTGGCTTATTTTCTTAAGGGTATCTTACAGTGAGAACTTTTAAAACAGTTTAACCAATTTTTCTTTTATGCTTAATGTTTTCTTCATTTTTTATTAGTACCTGATTAATATATTACATAATGATTACACTCCTTGTGGGGAGTACTTGTATGTGATACCTTGTAGTCAGGGCTTTACAAGGAAATATATTTAATACAGGACATATAATTTATAGAATTATTTTAAAATATTCACCCAAAGAGTCAAATGCAGAAGAGGATAGGAAATGTGTCCTAGAGACCCAAAGATTCCAGCTGAGGGCCTGGATCGCAGGGCAGTCCCCTGCACGAGTCTAGCTGAAGACCTTGAGTTCATGGCAGTGTCCCCCACATGTCCAGCTGGAGGCCTGGAGCCCATGACAATACCTCATGCAGGTGTCTATCAAGGATCTGTATTGGGAAGGCCCAAAGGTCAGTGGTGGAACCTAGAAAGTGTCACATGAAGGATCTGTCCTGTAGGGATCTGAGGGATGTGCACTGGAGTGAGGAAGCAGTGCTCAAGGTAGGGACCAGCGCTCCCTTGAAAAGAACTGCAGCCATCATCCGTGACAGTGATGACCTGAGCCCCTCCCACAGTGAAAACGGTGAGTTTATATCAGGAAAACTGGCACCACAAGCTTCTCCAGGAAGAGGAATAGCACACCTCTTCCCCTCCAGTTCTCCTCTTAGGCTGTTGGCAGCCATCCTCTGGTGCATATTACATGCACAGATCTGTGCTGACTCAGTTAGGCTGGGTATTTCAAGTTGATCATTAGTTAATTCACCATGCACATCTTGATTCTTTATCTTCTTCTCCTCCCATCTCTTAATCTTCTCCCTATTTAAAAAAGCCTATCTCCCATTTCCTATTATCTTTTATTTTGCTCTTTATCTATCTTTGGGTTTCTCATATAAAAGAAATCATACAGTAAGGTTGTGTGTCTTGATTTATTTCACTTAACATTATAGTCTAAAGGTGCGTTATAGTCACTAGTCTTTTCCTACAAATGACTTGTTTATCCTTCTTTCTGTTAGGATAATATTCCCACTATGTAAAAATATCATATTTTCATTATCCACTCATCTGTTGAAGGACAGGCAACTATGTGGTCAGGGAAACTTCTGGGCTTTCAGCTTTCAGCTAGGAGGAGGCTAAGATGAAACTTGCTTTCTTTTTTTTGTATTTTAGGGAAAGGCCTACAGGGTGTTCAGGGTCTCACTACTAGATCAGATTTGTAGTGATCCACTTGTTTACAACCTCCCAAGAGCTGGGATTACAGGCACATGCCACTACACCCAGTCTCAATTGCTGTCTCAGCATACCCCAGGGGCGGGGCCAGCCCAGAAGGCCTGGGAATCAATCCTCAGCCCCTAGGCCTGCTTGCAGGTGCTTTAATATGCTGATCTATTTGGCCTGCCCTAAGGTAAAACTTTCTTCCATCCTGAATCTGGGTTCATCTGACACCAGCTGCCTCCACCATGCTGCCCAAGTTCAAGCCCAACGAGATCAAAACTGTGAACCTGAGGTGTACCACTGGCAAATAGCCCTGGCCCCCAAGATCAGTCTCTTGGGTCTGTCTCAAAAAAAAGTGGGTGTGACATCACTAAGGCAGCTGGTTACTGGAAGGGTCTGAGGATTACAATGAGACTGAACATTCAGAACAGACAGACCCAGACTGGGGTGGTGCCTTCTGCCTATGTCCTGACTGCCAAAGCCCTCAAGAGTCCAAAGCTCTCAAGAGACAGAAAGAAGCAGAAAAACATTAAACACAGTGGAAATATCACTCATCAAATATCTTGTGATGAGATTGTCAGCACTGCCCGGCAGATGCGGCACCAGTCTTTAGCCAGACTGGAAGCATTAAAGAGATCCTGGGGAATGCTCTGTCTGTGGGCTGCAGTGTGGACAATGGGTACCCTCATGACATCATAGGTGACACCAACAATGATACTGTGGAGTGCCCAGCTAGCTAAGACGCATAAGAGAATATTTTAATAAAAAGATGTTCTAAAAAGGACACATGTAGACTGCTTCCAAGGCTTAGCTACCTAAACTGTGCTTTTATTAACATGGGTATTCATGTATCACAGTAATACAATGTCTTTAACTCAGTTGCAGAGATATCTAGAAGGGGGAATATGGCTCAAATGGAATTTCCAGTTTTAAGGTTTTTAGGAAAAATCTTCAAGCTGATTTCTTTCTTTCTTTCTGTATTTTTTAGGGAAGGGTCTACAGGGTGTTCAGGTTTTCACTGCTAAATCAGACTCATAGTGATCCCCCTGTTTACAGCCACCCAAGAGCTGGGATTACAGGCGCGCACCACCATACCCAATCTTAATCGCAGTCTCAGCGGGCCAGCATGGCAGGCTCAGCAGGCACTTAAATCTGCTGACCTATATAGCCAGCTCTTCATGATGATTTCCATACTGTTTATAATAGGTTACATTTTCACCAGCAGGCTAGGACCTCTATAGCACTGAGTAGAAGTGGTGAGAGTGGACACACTTGGTTTTTTATGATCTTGGAGAACAAGGTGACTGTGATGTTAACTACAGATACCTTTTATCAGGTTAAACATGTTTCCCTTGCAAAATCTTTCAGAATATAGAATTTGTCAGATGCTTTTTCTTCATCTGCTATAATACATAGTTTATAACTTTTTTCTATTGAAATGGTAAATTTGCTCTTTTTGGGCTGGAACCATGGAGGGTGTAGAAGAGAAGAAAAAGAAGGTTCCTGCTGTGCCAGAAGGTATTAAGGAAAAGTGAAGACATTTCACAGAGTTGAAGATAAAGCACCTGAGAAAGAAGTTTGCCCAGAAGATGCTTTGCAAGGTGAGGAGGAAGCTCATCTATGAAAAAGCCAGGAACTGTCATAAGGAGCACAGACAGATGTACAGAGCTGAGATCCGAATGGCTAGGATGGTGAGAAAAGCTGGTAACTTCTATGTCCCTGCAGAGCCTAAACTGGCATTTGCCATTCAGATCCAGGGTATCAGTGGTGTGAGCCCAAAGGTCCACAAGGTGGTGTAGCTTCTTCACCTTCACCAGATCTTCAGTGGTACCTTCGTTAAGCTCAACAAGGCTTCAATTAACATGCTGAGAATTGTGGAGCCATACATTGCATGGGGGTACCCAAACCTGAAGTCAGTGGATGAACTAATATACACACGTGGCAATGGCAAAGTCATTAAGAAGTGAATTGCCTTGACAGATAATTCATTGATTGCTCAATCTCTTGGTAAATATTGACATCATCTGCATAGAGGATCTGATTCATGAGATCTATATTGTTGGAAAAACTCTTCAAAGAGGCAAATAACTTCCTATGGCCATTCAAGTTATCATTTCCATGAGGTGGAATGAAGAAAAAGACCACCCATTTTGTGGAAGGCGGAGATGTTAGAAATAGGGAGAACCAGGTCAACAGGCTTATTAGAAGGATGAATTAAGGTGTCTACCATAGTGTTCTTATGATTTGGTCAGTTAAAGTATCTGCTTCCAAACTGAAAGAGGAAAAAAAAAGAAATAGTAAATTTAATTTTCAGAGGCTGAAAAAGCTAAACTCGCTAAGACAAAATCACTGTCATAATGCTGTCTTCCTTTTATATAATCCTGGTTTTCACTTATGGATCAAAGAGGTGGGCAGATAGACCCACACAACCCATTTGAGGCCTTTGTGATAAGTTTAGCAGATTTTACAGATGCCAAATGTAGAAGGACACCTTAAGGATGCCTACAGTTATACCCAGAATAATCCTTTAAAAACTGTCCTTTGAAATATAGTACTCCCAGAGACAGCACATAAATATATAGGGCAAGGTTTAAAGTTTAAAATTAATTTAAGGTTAATTAAATCATGAATTTCTTGAAGGCAGGGGCTTTCATCTCCTTAGTGTTACAGAGACCCCAAATTCTGGTGCCTTATACAAAATGGAAGTTTATTCTTCCCTGTCAGACCTGGCACTGTTCTTGCTCACAGAGTCCTGAGGGACCCGTGCTCCTAGCTCACTGCTCTGCCAGCCCAAGGTCTGCAGAGACTGTTTCCACATCCCAGCAGCTGCATGCGGTGGGAGGGACCAAGAAGACGAGCACACAGTGCGTGCCCGCCAGCTTTGCAGGGGCGCAGACGCTGCATGAGAGTCACGTACACCCACGGCCTAGGACTCGGTCACGCGGTCACAGCAGCATGAGGGTTTTGAGGCAAGTGTTGGTTGTGGCAAATAAACAATTTTTCACTGTTTATTGGAAAATCAAATACTTTGTTTATTTAATTTTTTCAAGTTCATGAAACAAAGTTATTTGTGACATTTTTTCTCTCTGGGCCTGCCTGAGTTTCCTGGAATATTAAAATCATGTCAACAAAGCCAGTGGAAACCAGATGTACACAGTTGATGTGTTGTTGATGTACACAGTAAGCTGTGGGGCATGAATAATTTGGGTTCCTGGTATCTCTGTCCTTAGGACCTAGCATGAAGCACAGTACATGATAAAGTGAAATAAGTGTCTGCTGAGTAGTTATGTATTAACAGCACATGTTTATTTAGTAGGTGCTTCCTCCAGTAGGCATGTAGTAAGTGATCTACGTGCAGAACCTCAGTCCTCAGAACAGTCCAGAAGTAGCCACTGTTGTTGTCGCCACCACTTTACAGATGAGGAGACAAAGTCTTAGCTAACTTTTTATTTGCTTGTCATTTTTTCAGAACCCCTTATTTGTTAGGTATTGAACATAGAGTGGAGTTTAAAACACTGAAATCCTTGCTCCAGTAGAATCTGTGTTGACCAAATTACGTAGATATTGGCAAGCAGATGGCACTTAAGCCTCTGTAGTCAACCATAGCATCTGCAGTCTCAGCTAGTGATAATGAGGGAGTTGATGCAAATGGAGAGCCGCAAGGCTACCCTTCAGCTTCAGCATAGACCAGAGGGGTGAACCTGTGGCGCACGTGCCACAGTGGGCTGTTGGCATCATTGAAAGCTCTAGAAGATTCTCCGTCAATGACATAGATGATTGGATTGCTCTGCCTTAAGTTTTATAGTTACCTTATGAACAACAACGGAGTATTCAGTGAGGGGACTTTAAATGACCCCATAATACTGCTTTATCAAGAAGACAATTAGTCTTCCATGGTTCCCCATGATTCTGGGGAAAATGGCCATGTTCATGTCCATGTGGGTAAGATGAATTCATCTTTGTTCATCACCCAGTGCAGAGTTTGCAAATTTTGCAAAGCACTTCTCTTTGCAAACCAAATTGTTCACAAAGCTGTTGTGAACTGAGGCACCACTGTATGTGTGCTGTCTGGTTGGAATCTGTGTGCCAAAATTGAAATAGGAAAGTCAAAAAAGAAAGATGTGTTGCTGTCTTGTCGAAGTGGAGAGTTCAGAATTGCACTGGTACTGGCTTATTGTCTGAAGTCAGCCAAGTGTTAGTGTGTGCCTGCAGTTCGGGGGGAAAGATAGGGATTACAGATCAAAGATGATGTTGCCTTGAAAACAGAAGGCAAGGATTATCAGTTGGCACCACCACTTTATTGATACTTTTCCAGGTATAAAATCATCCCTTGCACCAAATTGTGATCCTCTTCTCAATGAAGAGTGTGCTAACTCAGCCATCAGGTGACTTTGCATCATCAGTGCCCTGCCCACATGGCCTAAAGTCTCACACACTACCAGTGGTCCATGTCTCTCATTCAGAAAATACACATAAAAGGAGGATGCCAGATTTAGGCGATCCAGGCTCTGGCCTTGGTTCTGTCACTGTGAGACCTGGGAGGTCTCTTGGTCTTTCATCTTCTGTGGTGTTTTTCTTCCATGAACTGTGGTGGGATTGGCTCTTGAAAGATGTGACATAAACATGTGTGAACAGGATGCTTGGAATTGTGCTCACTTGTGCATTGAACATAAGTGACTCTGGACTTTGGTGGATTAAACATGAACTTGAGCCTGAAGTGGAAATGGGCACAGAAGCATGTGCCGCCAGAACAAAAACAACTCATGAAGATGGCAGCAAGAACTGATGTGGGGTATATGAGCGTCAGTGACTTAACTGCATGCGACTTCAGACATGATGAGCTCAGTTGCACTTTGGGGCCCATTTCACGAACACTAGGTTCCTGTCTCTACTGGTAGAGTTGTGGGGTGGAGGGTAGAATGTTCCCCTGAGGAGGCTTGAGGATTGGGAGCGGGCACATCAGTCTGCCATATCAGTTCTTAAGGGCATCCATCTGGTCTCCAAGCCACTGTCCCCAGAAGGTGCTGCACATCTGAGTGGGCCTGCAAGGCCAGTGGTGCACTTCAGGCTCTGTCACTGCGTACTCATGAGGGACTGGTTAGGGCTGCAGAAAACCTCTGAGCGTGCACACCTGCCTCTTTCGGATTCCTGTTCCAGGCATTTCGTGTCTCCTACCCCCTCCCACTAGCTAGCGCTTCTATCACAAGGTATTTTAGAGCGAGGAGGAAGAATCAGCCAAGAAGAAATTAGCACCAAGGTGACTCTATACCTCCACTCCTTGCCATCCCAGGAAGACAACAGAACTGGTTATTCTGGGAACTGGCTTGGGCCTCCTGCCAGTTTTTGTTTTTATTGAGCTATAGACACCTTGGTGGTGAGAGGAGTAAGCACGGGGAGCGTAGCTGAATAGGTGATGGAACGGGAAGGCTGAATTTGCCTTCAGAACTGCTGCTGTACAAGAGGTTCTTCCCTGGTTGAACAGGGAACCAGGGAAGGGAGGGTTTGGCTGTGGCAGTGGCAGTGACAGTGGCAGCAGCAAAAGGTAGGAGGCCACTCCCTGTGCCACATCGCTCGTTGGTTTGTTAAGCACAGTGATGTGGTCCCCTGTGGGTGGGGAGCGGCCCGTCGCCCCTGTATCCCATGCAGTTTTCCTAGTGAGTGGGCTGCACTACCACAGCCATTTAGGGACAAGGGAGGGAAGCAGAAATGAAAAACCATATAAAAGCAGTGGAGTGCAGCACAGTGCAGAGTCCCTGGGTTCCGGCCCAGGCTGGAACGGATGTGGGGGAGCAAGCGGGTGGCTGCGAAGCCCTAAGCATCCCGCACCGGCCTGTGGGCCTTGTAAACACTGCACACTTAGGCTGCAGTACATTTATAAGAATGTTTCTTCAACAGTAAATTAACCTTAGCGTGCTATAACGTTTTTACTTATTTTTTAGGTTTGTTTTGTTTTGGCAGTACTAGGGATCAAAGCCAGGGCCTCAGCCCTTTTTAATTTTTATTTTGAGCCAGGGTCTCATTATTAAGTTACCCAAGCTGGCCTCAAAGCCTCTGAGTAACGGGGATTGTGGGTGTGGGCCACCACTAATCAGCAACCTCTGAATTTCCTGAGAAACCTTTGGACTCTTAAAATAACACTGAGCTTAAAACAAATATGTTCTACAACTGTACAGATTTTTTTTTTTGATATATCCTTGTTCTATAAGCTTTCTTCAGTTTTTAAATTTTCTTGTTTTTACTTTTTAAGCTTTTTTGCTCAAAAGTTAGAGGGCTGGAGGTGTGGTTAGTGGTAGAAAACTTGCCCAGTGTGCGGAGGACACTTCCATCTCACAGCCGCCAGAAAGGTCACTGCTACGCTGTCCACCCAGGCCTGCATAGGGTCAGGAGGGCCAATGTCACTGCCTCACCTCCATCTCCACGTTGTGCCCCACTGGAAGGACTTCCAGGCCGGGCCACGGGTGGAGCTATCATCCCCTACAATGGCTTCTGGAATCCCTCCTGAGGGGCTGCCTGAAGCTCTGTCTAGTTCTGTTTTTTAAAAAATCAATAGAAGGAGTACATTCTAAAATAATGATAGAGAATAAATAGCGATCTATAATAAATATGTCACTCAGTAAGGCAGCGTTTGACATCACCAAGTGTTACGTCCTGCATGATGCTGTCAGTGCTGTGCGTTGGGAGGCCCCAGTGAAGCGGTGTGTGCGCCCCACTGCTCCACAGACAGGAGCAGCGTTCTACGCTGCAGCTTCCCATGCTGCAGTGTCACTGTGTGACAGGGATTATTCAGCTTCCACGTACAGGAGCGCGGTAGTGTGCAGCCTTGTGCTGGCTGCATCCTGGTTCCCTGTGTGCTGTCGGCGAGGCCCCGTGAGGCAAAAAGGCCAGTGCTGTGACAGCTGTTTTCAGATCCTGCTCTTTCTGATCCACTGAAGCCCAGGATGCACAGAACTGATGGACAGACCTGTATCCTCCCTGGAGTGCAGCAGCCTTGGTTTTGTGTTTTTTGTGGTTTTTTTTTGTTTTGTTTTGTTTTGTTTTTTTGTGGTACCAGAGATTGAACTCAGGGCCTTGCACTTGCCAGGTAGGCGCTTATTCTGAACGATCTCCTCAGCCCCAGTTTTCTGTGGTTTACTGCACCCTGGAGTGCAGAATAGTGATGCTGGTGTGGGGGACTGGCAGGTGCATGCAAACACCTTGATCATTTGCAACCCAACCCAACACCACCCCCACCCCCACCCCCCGCCACCGCTTATCCCTCCCACTTCTTATAAGTCCAGGCAGCTTCCTCTTGACTGAGGGATTCTGCCTCCTGCTGGACACGAGACCTTTTGAGGACCTGGGTAAACAAGCGTAATGTTTTTTTTTTTTTTTGCCTTCTCCAGATGGATCTGTCTGTAGAAACCCTCTTTAGCTTCATGCAGGAGCGCCAGAAAAGGTATGCCAAATATGCCGAGCAGATCCAGAAAGTCAACGAGATGTCAGCTATCCTGCGCCGCATCCAGATGGGCATCGACCAAACGGTGCCACTGATGGAGCGGCTCAACAGCCTGCTGCCTGAGGCCGAGCGCCTTGAGCCTTTCAGCATGAAGCCTGTGTAGCGCTGAGGTCCGGTGCTGGCATGGAGGGCCCCAAGCTGGCCCGGGCTGAGTGCGCCTGAAGCAGGCAGAGGAGTGGGGCCTCCCTGCGGGCCGAAGCCGCCGTCACAGGGTGCCTGGACCTGGGGACAGCAAGCCGCATTGGTCTCAGTGACAACCGAAACTCTGAAACTGGACCTCAGAACCCTGCATGGATAGTTCTCTTTATTTTGCCCACGTTTTTTATTTGAGTGTGTGTACAGTCCTAGGTACTGCAGTGAAACGTGGAAAGAAGGGAGAAAATGTCAACAGCTGTGTGCCCTCCGTGCCCTTGTGAAATTTTACTCAGGCCCCCAGGGTTATGAATTGTAAACATAAAAAACTAAGGTGACCGAGGTCTGTGTGCTGTTACTGTTCCCACCCCAATCGTTCTGCCACATCCAGTCCTTGCCTAGCCATCCTCCTCCCATGCTGTGTCAGCTGCCATGTTAA
The DNA here is from genome assembly GCF_000260255.1 of Octodon degus. Lineage (NCBI taxonomy): Eukaryota > Metazoa > Chordata > Mammalia > Rodentia > Octodontidae > Octodon > Octodon degus. Next base: position 2,885,662 of record NW_004524588.1, read on the forward strand.
AGGGATCCCACCTAAGTCACCAGAAGAAAGCAGAGATGCCCTCTCCGCCCTCCAGACCCCCTGTTGGGCAGCCCATTTATGACTGGTTTCCTCTGTGCAGAGACTGGAGCGGGAGCATCCTTGAGTACACACTTGCTATCACCAGGCCAGGGAGTGTGTGCGGGACACTGGGACCCTTCGGGGACTCACTGACATGCCAGCGTGTGGTGCCAGCATAGCCAAGATAGCCTGGCCTCATTTCGGAAGAGAGAAACTAACGTGCAAAGTGCTATGAACTTCCGTGGAAGTTTGGGAAGAGCAGCGGGCTGACACCCAGAGCACTCACTTCAGTGCCAGCAAGGCCACTGCTGCTGTCACCGAGAAGATACAGGGCTGGGATAGACGAGGCCTCTGCCTGCTACCTCGGGCCCGGCCGGCATCTCAGAAATCACCTCGGTGTATCTAGCTCAGCTGAACTTTATGTGATTCTAATCTGATACTATCCTATAAGACTCCTAGAACCCAGAATAATATGTAGGACAGAAAACTAGTTGACAGAGTGAGCATGACCCAGGCGTGGTGGCACTGCCTATAATCCCAGACTCAGGAGGCAGAGACCGGAGGATCAGCAGGAGTTTAAGGCCAGCCTGGGCTACATAGCAAGTACCTGTGTCCAAAAAATAAATAAAAATGGAGAAAAAAAAAAAAAGCATGAGTGTTCAGACTACATGGGAAAAAAGTTAATTCAGGCATAGGAAATAATTAATAGCTTCTAGTATTTTTTTTTTCCCCTTTCTCCCTCTTTTTTCTTTACCCTTTTTGTTTTTGCAGCACTCACATTAAACCCAGGGCCTTCACAGTGAGCCAGACCTCTCTCTTGCTTTATTTTGAGCTAAGACCTCACTGAATTGCCCAGACTGGACGCAGATTTGCAGTCCTCTTGCCTCAGCTTCCTAGAATGCTGGGATTATAGACATGCCTGCCTAACTTCTAGTACTTTCTATTGACCAAAAGTAAAAAACCAGGATAGTTTATTTCCTTTGATAAAGTGCTTTTTTTTTTTTTTTTTTTTTTGCGGAACCGGGGATTGAACTCAGGCCCTTGTGCTTGCCAGGGAAGTGCTTATTCTACTGAGCCATCTCCCTGGCGCTTTCCCTTGAACTAGAAAGACAAGTTTGGAAACTAGAGCCAAGGGAAAGGGCCCAAGGAAGCATCTGCAGGAGCAGGCTTTGATCCTTCCCCCTTCCCTTTGCCTTCCCTTCCCACAGGAAGGCAGGGAGCTGTCAGGCTGAGGAGGTAAGTCAGGTCTGTGGTGTGCACAACTGGAGTGGGGAGCGTGGGGAGCTGCTCTCTCTTGGCCCACTGGTGAAAACAGCTCATACTCAATTCTTTCTGGCCATCAGAATTTTACTGGATCTTTTAACCATTTCTTTAATAATTAGAAGGTGCTAATCAAAAAGATGCTCTGTAACTTAGAACCCTATGAAATTGCTAGGGTTACCCTAGGAAATGTTAGGGGGAGACAGGGATGGCTACTTGTACTAATGGCGCATTTTCCCTCTAGTGATTTGCAGTATCCCATCATGTTGTTGAGGGTTAAGCATCAGCTGTATTCTAATCCACTGATCTTTTCCATACTGCCTCATGCTGTTGCTTTTGTATTGTTTTAATAATTTGACAATACTGTATATTTCAATATTTGAAATGGCTAGATTAGGTCTCACTGTATGTCCTTTTTTAAATTCCCGACCTGCACAAACTGAATGTAACACTCCCTTCATGTAGTCTGATAGGTGGGTTTTTGTTTTTGGTACTGGTGATTGAACTCAGGACCTTGTGCTTGCTAGGCAGGTGTTCATGCCGCTGAGCTATCACCCCAGCCCTGTTTTTGTTTTTTGCCTTTTAAAAAATATTTTAAAACAGGGAGGGTCTTGTTAAGTTGCCCAGGTTGGACTTGAACATGCCGTCCCTCTTGCCTCAGCCTTCCAGAGTCTGGGATTTCAGGTAAGTGCCACTAGGCCTAGCCAAGAGGTGACATTTTATTTTTTTATTTTTATTCTTGACATAACTGAGGATTGAACTCGGACCCTTAGGCTTGCCAGCGAAGCACTTATTCCACTGAGCCATCTCACCGGCTTATTTTATGTTGATGCAGGGTCTGGTTAGGCAGTTTGTACTCATAGTGATTCTTCTGTCTCAATGTCCCTAGTGCTGGGATTACAGACATGCGCCACGATTCCCAGTTTTGGTGGCTGGTACTGCGTGCCCAGGGTTCTGGGGATTGAACCTGGGTCCTTGCGCTTAGCAGACAGATTTCTTAGGCTGCTGAGCTATCTACCCAGCCAAGAGGTGGCATTTTAAAGCCATCACTATCACTTTTTTTTTTTTTTAATGTTTAGAACCCACAAGAACATCCTTGTAGCCTTCCAAGTAGAAACAGCTGATTGTCTACAGAGCTATAAAAACCATGAGCCTTACTGCACTCAGTGTAACTCACAGAATCACAAACAGTTGCAGAGGAAGGCTGTGAATGAGGCTTCCTCACGGGGTTGGCACTTCACGGTTCAGCCAGGCAGCAAGGCCTGCCCAGCCTGCTGTGAAAACACTGAACCAGCCCGCTCTTTTTCTTCTTACAAAACACTGTATTAAGATTTGGGTCCAGCCAGTTGGAGCCTCCCCCAGAGTAGTTTGGATCTGACACTAAAATTAGACCAACTTTTCGAAGGGGGACACTGGGAAGGTGTAGATTTCAGCAGATGGGTAGATGATAGTCTACTTATTACTGGATGGAAGCAGGGAAGAACAGGAGGCAAGTCATTGTTTGGTGAGAATGCATGTTAACCTGCGTGTGGTGGTTTTGCAGTGTTGTCATCTTGGCCAAAGGGAACTGTTGCCCACAAATCCATTCTGCATTTCTTTCTGGTGAGGGCTGGCTGCAGGAGAAATTGTGGATTGGAGGACAGCAGGAGCTGTCTACAGGTCAGGCCCTGTGCTATCCCATGCGTATTTTCTGGGCTCTTCTGCTCCTTGCTGTGGGCAGTGGCTGGACCCCAGCCCCTCCAGGTGCCCCGAGCCCTGCCTTTGGTGTTTCTAAGAGGCCGGCATGGGTTCTGGTGAAAGCTGAACACGACTCCGGCAACGATAGGTGCAGGTCTCAGCTGTCCTCCCGAGCACCCACCCAACCTTCCTGCCCACCACCTGCCAGCCCAGATGCCCCTGTCACTGCTGCTCAGCAGTTCCCTCAGACACACCCATGTACTGCACCATTCCTAGTTGACTGAGCCCTGTGTGGTGATGTGGCATCACCAGCCCTTTCCCTTTTCCTTAATTTTTGCCAGTGAATCCTGAGAGTCGTAACACCTGGCATTGCAAGAGACACTTAGCAGATCTTGTTCTTGGTTAATACCAGATCACTGTAGGAATTCTCAGTGTGGAAGTCCAGCCTTCATTCCCTACTAGCCATTGTCTCAGAGCCTTGGTTTGGATCTTTGGTGCCTTTTAGAGGCCCATGGTGCTATGGGAAAGTGGGGGAACCACAGCATGCACAGCCTGGTGGAAAGGAACTAGGTCAGGGGGCGCCTTCCAAGGGGAGATGGGCCACAGCCCTGCTCCAGCTGCCATGACTGTCCTGAGGTGTTGCAAGGTCCTCATGCTAGGAGAATAACCTGATGGAATTTACAGGTGACCCAAATAATTTTTCTTTACCAGTCAAGGTGCATTCCTTGAGGCATGATGTATGCTAAACTTCTGAACCATGTACTTGTAATTCAGACTTTGAAACTGTCATAGCTTCCTGACCAGAGGCAGCCTACAGCATGGCTGAGCTAACCCTCTCCAACTCACACTGTGTGCCCAGGACACATTTTGCGTGGGACAGTATTTTTAAAAAACTGATTCTGATGTTTTTGTCTATTACCAAAAGAAACTTTTTACATAAACACAAACTGCAAGGATATGACTGATTTATAAATCTCTCAAGACAGTGTTAATTTCCCAGTTAATTTCACAACACTAAAGATAAAAACAAGTAGAACTCTGTTTTACAAGGCTGAATAAGCTTCTCAGAATGCTTGACATCACTTACCTCAATTTTCCATTTACAGATGTAGAAGAGTAATAAAATGCCTAGGCAAGTACTGTTTATTAGACCTAAAACATTCCTGCGTAATGTCAGAAAAAAAACCTAGACGAGTACTTAAAATAACAGTGACCATTTTGAGGCTAAAGAGTTTTCATTAACTAGTTCCAGAATATATACTCTACCATTCACATCATCTCTGGACCCTCAGGCCTCACTTTAGTTTTGCCACCTACTTTTTGGGATTTTTTCTCCCGCATCTCAGAAACCTACACCTTCCAAGTTTCCTCCTTCAATAAGTTTGTCTAATTTTAGTGTCAGATCCAGACTACTCTGGGGGATGCTCCAACTGGCTGGACAGCGAGTTTGGCCTCAGGCCTTCCCACTGTCTCACCTTGCGCAGCTCTTAACTTGCCTGCTGGTCTACCACCTTCCCTCTCTGGAATCTGAATAACCCCAAAGCCTGTCAGTTCTTCCCTCCCACCACCTGCTTTTCTCAGCATCCTGCCAAGCTGGTGCTAGTGCTAGCTTACCCAGGCTAATCCTTTTAGCTTTTAAACGTTTTAAATTCTAACTGCAGCTCAAAAGTCTCTTGCAGCCAGGTTCAGTGAGGTCACTGTGAGTTGGCTGAGAGTCCGTCTGCTTGCACTGAAGGTAAATTCATTTCCTCAAATGTTACTTGTCTGACGCTGTCATACTCAGTGTCATAAGCACAGGTTGGTCATTAAGGCATGCATGGCATGGCTGGAGAACAGATCCCTAGTATTTTCCCTTCCTAAGTTCTTCCTAGACTTATAAAATCCACAGTGTATTAAAATGTGCACGAGTATGTAGCTGGTCTTTTGCCCGCCTGTACTTGTGTGAGGAGTGCTTAGCAACACCCTAGGTCTCACAGCAGTGCACGTTTGGTGTACGCCTTAGAGGAGGCAGCAGGCATCAGCCTCCCAGCCACATACCAGATCTAATTCCACCTCTGCCTTAGTGAGCTAAATTCCCATTCACTTGAGAATAGCAGAAAGTTTCAGCACTACCACCTTTGTTTGGCAGCTTGGTCGCTGTAGTTCCCACCAAGTCTCTCAGTAAAGAGGTCCCTTCTCACATTTATGTATAAACAGGTACCAGTTTTGATTTTATTTCATCATATTAACATACATGACACACCAAAATGAGAAATGCACAATTGAACCATTCAACAGCTTGCCTTACTCCAAAGGAACACTATATTCATATTAAACATTTACACAGCCTTTCCACCTAACTTTACAAAACCATTTTCCAGCATTTCTCACCTAGAAATCTAGTTCCGTGCTGTAGAACCACCATTCAGTGTCTCTGGCTGACTCTGGGGCTGCCCTGTGACCGCACGCTGCGAGGAGCCACCGAGCTCCACAGGCCACCCAGGACTTCCCCAAGGCTGCTCTTCTGCATGGTGCTCTTGATTCCAGCTAATTACATGACATTAAAGATCAAGGACTGATGGTTGTAGTGTGTGACATCACAGTTACAGGAAGGAAGGGGACTGTGGCCAAGAGAAACCCTAAATGACACAGGCAAGCCTTTCCTCCCATGATCTTGTTAGAACCCGCCTAGTTCTCCAGAAACAGCCTTTAAAATGGAGCTCCTGGTTTCATTTCTTAAAAATGTTTGATAGATGTGACCAGATACACATTAGCTGTATACATGACACATCAAAATTACCACGTGAAATCTTGAGAATGCTTGATTACATAAAAAGTGTACATAGAAAAATCAGGTCATTTAACAGAACTTTTTCAGTATGACAGCATGCTCCCCATGCAACTTACACTCGCCTTTGTTTTACATCCACACACTGCCAGTTATGTCTGTGAAGCCCATGACCCGCATGATCCAGCTAGTCACCTGCGAATCATGTCCTATGCTGGTTTTACAGTCACCATGGGAAACATGAAGTCACATCCTAGTCAAAGGACAATCCATTTCTCAAACAGAAAAACCTGAGATATGATTCAGCAACTAGCTATACTTACAGTAAAGAGCAATGACAACACCTGCCCCATTTCCTCATCTCCCAAAAAGCTGCTGCTGAGAATTAAGGCTTCAGAAGAGGACCTTACCATAGCTGGTAAGACATGAGCCAGGAAGGTGAAAGACAGGTGCGCACCGTTGCTTGTGTACTGTTCTAATTCCCTCCTGTCTTCAGCTGCCAGGACGGATTCTGACTGGAGGTCAAGGACTCAGAGACCACCTTGTCTCTGATACAGAAACCACCAGGGTCTGGTTTTTGAAAATATCTGGCTCTGACCTTCCACTCTGTGTATAACTGAACAAAATTCAGCAGCCTCCTCATCTTCCATCATTCTGAATATGCTTTGTTTCCTAAAATTTTTCTTAGCTATATTAGTGAATTTGAAAGTGAAGGAATTATAAAAATACCACCTTCATCTCATGCCAGGGGGAAAGGCCATCAAGGAAGTGTTTTGTGCATCTCAGTAATTTTTACCCTCCTTAATCTCTGTAGTTTTCTCACTAGGTGGTTTCCTATAAAATTCTGCTTTTTTACACTTTTACAAACTGTATCCATTGCAGTGAAACAAATGGAAAACAAATTTTTGGCTGAGAACATGAGGGTTCTGCCACTGTTACCAACTCAAATTCACATTGGCTTGAAACCAAGTCAATCTTCAATTACATTAACAATCCCGTTTAAAACAACTCTGATTTATAGAGGGAGGTTAGAGACATGGTTAGCCTCCCAACTTTAGCTTAAATTATGTTGCCAGGTTCCTGGCTAAGTTAAATCCTAGGTAATTGCCCTTTTCTCTTTTAAAGCTGGGAAGAGGGGAAAAAATATGAACTTGATTGAGGCCTACCTGGAATTCTGAAAATCAACTCGCTACCTACCTATTCACAATGCCTAGAAAATGGGCTCCCAGACATGGTAGTGGTGAAAGCCCCAACTGTCCTGTCTGAGGTACTAGGTTAGTTCTAAAGTAGATCCGGGCAAGGCCCCTAATGGTCTGTCCAGCAGAATGCTGTGCGCATCACTCGGCTGGCTGCTGAGCTTGGGCTCGTCCATCAGCTTTGGCTAGGATCCTTTTTTTTTTTTAATCAGGCTCAGTCCCTAAGAGGATGCACTTGACCCACAGCTGGCTCAGTCTCAGCACTAAGGTGCACTATGGAAGGGACTGGACAAAGGTCAGTGAGTGTTGGAGATCTCTGCAGCATGACGTGACAGGGATAGAGGATTGTGTCCTCTAAAACCAAATATGCTTGTTTCTATAGGAATGAGAAGAGGTGCACTTCCTGAACAGAACTGTGTACTCTGGGTGGGGAGTTCTGGCCTGCGCCCTTCCACTTCTGTTGAAATACCAGCTGGTCTCCCAAATGCAGACACGGAGAGAACTACTGTGTTGATGCATCTTTTGCTTTTACACCAGAGCTCCATTTTCCAAAAATATATATGTATATACACATACATATTTCAGATTTACAGGGAACATTTTTTGTGACTAGGAAACACTGGCAACAACAGTCACAAGTGTCCTCTTCAGGAGACCTCAATGATTTCCATGCTGCCTGAAAAGCTAGACTGACTCCCCACCTTGCCCAGCTCTTCCCGAGACCTGTTCTCTGACATGATGCTCTCACCAAATTCCATCTGGCAGCTCCTGCGCTTAAACTGCTTCTCAAAGGGACTCTCTTCATGCCAGCTCCGCCGAGAGTCAGCCCTGTCCCCAGGCTTCTGCCGCCTGCGCACAGAGTAGACTTGGTCACTACAAGTGGGCAGCTGGCTGCAGCTGTAGGCAGAGTAGCTGGCACTGCCTCCGTAGATGGCTGAAGCAGAATAGAAGTGAGAGCACTCTGTGGCAAAATACCAGCTGTTGGTCAAGGAGGGGTTCGAGGTTGGGGGAGACAAGCTGTCTGAGTGCCAGCCCTTGAGGCCCAGCCCCACAGCAGACTTGGTGAGGTGCTGCTGGCTGGTGGAAAGGCCAAAGAGGAAGTTGGTGTGGTAATTGTCCTCCACGCTCCCACTCCGCTGCAGTGGAGCCAAGAGGGGTCTCTGGGGGGCGCCGCTGCTGCTGGTTCTTACTGTGTGCAGTCGCTTGCTCTGGCCCTCCACAGGCCTGACGGGCTGTGCCTTCTTGGGGATGTGGGCTTCCTCCTTATCTGGGGTGGTTTCCGGAGTCTGCTCTGACACTTCCTGAACTGGGGAGAACTGGCAGAGCTTGTTGGTCCCATCCAGGGCAGCGGATGGTTTGTAGTATTCCAGAGCATCTTCTGATGAGAAGCCGTGTAAGGATGCTGCCATGCTGGCCGAATATGAAACCGACTTAATATCCAGAGAGAAGGAACGCTTGAGCTTATTGCTGTCTTCCAGCTTGTCTGAGGACAGGTGGAGCCCATTGAGTGCCTGTACCAGTGGACTGTCCTCCAACAGTGATGGCTGCACGCTGGGCACACTGGCAGGATGCAGAGGCTTTTGCCCTACTGCCTCTGAGGTAGCAGAGTTGGCACAGCGTGGATTGAGAGACATCTCGTTATGTCCCTCTTCTGAGACTACAGGGACAGGGTCATTTGACTTTTCCAGGTGTAGCAGCTTGAGTTTGCTCTTTGGCCCTGACGTTCCAGTCTGCTTCTTGATCTTCTTCTCATAGTCTAGGAGTTGGCCCAGAAAATTGAAGTTTGGAGATATAGTAGGTCTTTTTTCTTTCACAAATCTGTGAAGAAAGGAAAAAACAAAAACTGATTTTCCTACTACGCTTTATCTTAAGAATATTAAGTGAATAAATGGAACATGACCAGTTACAAGTTCAGGGAGGCCCCTCTGGAATGCAGGGAGCTGTCACATTCCTGGCACATGCTAGAGGGAGGGCACCAGTCCCGAGCTCCAGCATTAGCTGCTTAAGTCTCAAGGCCCTCTGGGTCTCAGTGAAGCTGATAGGAGCGTCACTGCTCACCACCAAGGACGTGTGTGCATGCCCCAGGGCTGCGGTCCAAAGGGACGCGCATCAGTCACTGGCTAGGTTCCATTTTCTAATATCCCCCTTCGATGTCTCTAGTCACATTATGATATTCCACATGTTAAATTGACACAAAAGATGGTATCAGATGGTCAAAGTCTCAAAGTACCTAATTTTGACTTGCTTTCTTTGTCCTTAACATGACAGAATAAGCAGCTGCACAGTATGTGTGGATGCCAAGCACCCTACTAACGCACGGAATTCGTGGTTCAGTCGTCACACCTACTCTGTCTCAGACGATTGTTACTCTCACACAGGCACAGAGTCCTTAGGCAGACTTGTCCAAAGTCACAGTGCTAGTAAATGACGATGCTGGTGTCAAAGCCCAGTCTGTCCATGAGTCTAATTTTGTCATTACCATGTTAGAGAGATTCATCAAGAGATCAAAACCAGTGATGGATTGTAACAACCACTCAGATGTCAGACAAATTCTTCAGTGGTGCCTGAAACTTGTGGATATTTGTCAAATGGAAGAGGAGTTAAATTACACTGAAATTTGCATTTGAACAGGGAATGGGAAGAACTAAAAATAAATTTCAAGTAACCTACATCAAATGAAGCCAAAAATCACTAGTTCTCCTGTACCAAGTACAACATACGGTGTGATGAGAAGACGCCCTCATACACTGTGAAGGTGACAGCGCTTCTTCTGACAATGCGAAGGCAGGGAGTTTCGAGGACAGAGCTACAGCAAGGAAGCAAGCGCAGATACAGCAGCCACCTACCCTCCAGGTCTTTCCTCTGATAACAAGCCATAGAGGAAGCTCACTTCTTTTTCTCATGTTATAATTTGAGAAGTCCAACTGCTAACACAGGCCTGCTCCATGCAAAGTTTACTGCATGCACACTAGCCATTTCAACTCAACAAGTGATGCCCACCTTCACAGTCACCAAGCAAACTCCAGGCCTGAGCAGCACAGCCACCTGTCTGCTTTCCCTTTTGAGAAACCTGGTCAAAGCAACACTGCAAGATCTGGCCAACTGCAGAATGTAGGAAATTTTTCTCAAGAGTTTGATGGTTAATTTTATTCTTGTATGTATTTGACTTTTTCCTCACAGAGATATGAAATCTGAGCAGACTGGATTCATAAGAGACATTCTTTTTTGAGGGCAGAACCAGGGATTGAACTCAGGCCCTTGCACTTGCCAGGCAAGCACTTACTCTACTGAGCCATCTCCCCAGCCCCTGTAAGAAACACTCTACTGGGGCTTTTTTCTCTCGTATGTAAATTAGAACTATCAATACTTCTCCTAGCTCCCTCGCTAGGAGACAAATCTCTGCCTAGAACTTAAGTGAAGAATGACTATGACATGTTAGGGCAGAGTGAAAGCTACTTATTAAAACTGCACTCTTTTCCAGCCTTGGCAGGACCATTTAATCCAACATCCATAGTAACCTGTAAAGAATGTGATAGAAATAATCGTGATCTGCTTTAATCTGTGACCAACACCAAGGCTCTTCATTATTCAGGGCAAATGAAAGGACAAGTACTCAGCCGTGTTTCTGTCCTCACCTGTAAGCCTCGTCTAGAGACATGTCCATCCTCTTCATGATGTAGGCGATAGCAATGGTGGCAGAGCGGGAGATCCCAGCTAAGCAGTGGACTAGAACACATCCATTGGAGGCTTTTGCTTTCTCTGCATGAGTGAAATTCAAGAAAGGGCACTGGTAAAAACTGTTCGGCAGTGCAATCTTGTTTCTTTCCATTTACCCAGTGTCTGCCCCTACAGCATAGTTACCCTTCTCCGTCCCGAGGAGGGCAGGGAAGGGCACTTCCTCTCCATTGGTATACACGGACAGTAAGGTCTAAACATGGCATTACTAACTCAGGTTGTCTGTTTCTTATTTCAGTACTTAAATCATTTTATTTATTTTCTGTACTTTAGTACAGGGTCACAGGGTCTCAATACGTAGATTAGACTCATGATCCACCTCTGTTCAGCCTCCCAAGAGCTGAGATCACAGGTGCGTGCCACCACACCCAGTTTCAGTTGCCATCTCAGCACACCCTGCGGGAGGGGCAGGCATGGCACGTGGGGGATCAAACCCTGGCTGCTGAGTCTGCGTAAGCAGGTACTTTAATCCGCTGAGCTATTTGGCTGGCCCTTGTTTATATATTTTAATAAAATGCAAGAGGTATAAATCCTATATGACATGGTTCTGCTTGCTTGGTGTAGAAAATTTCTTAAATACAGAAAAGTGTACAGTACAAATGAAATAACCATCCGAAGGTCTATACCTAAGACATAGCTAATAATGTTTCCTCATGTTATCTGACACTTGGAGTTTTTCCCCATTTAAAAAATCTATTTTCATTTCAAATATATGTAAATACATATAATATATATTGCTATTTAGAAACAAAGGAGAGTGGAAGGGGAAGTGACTGAATCACAGATGACATCACAGCAGAACACGAAGGGCATCAGCCTTCTTTCCTAACCTTGAGGATTGAACCCAGGGTCTCAAGCATGAGTGCACCACTGAGCCACACACCCTTACTTTTAAAAGACTGAAATTCATACAAGCTGTATTTATATGAGCTGGGTTGTTTGCTTTTAGGAAACTTTTCTGTATGTCATAAAGTGGCTCAGCTTGCTAAATTCAAGAAAAACCATGTATGCATCAGGGGTCCGGGTTACTAAGTTACTCTAGTACTAAGAGGCCTTTTAACCCCCCGACACTCCGAAGTTGTGCTATTATATAATCTGAATTCACTGTAACACAGTAGAAAGAGTCACAGATGCTTTGTTAGGACCAAAACACCTGGGAGATTCCGAGGGCCCTGCCATCTCGTCCTTCCTGTGGGAGCAGATGAACCAACAGAGCAGACTGGGAGCACTCACAGCGGGCAGCGCTCGGCGTCTCCACTCCTGGTTACGTGTGTGCTCAGCCATAAAGCTGCTGCCGTGCAGCTACCACCTCTCTCCTCCATCTTCCTTCTCTCTCTCTCTCTCTCTCTCTCTTCTTTTTTAGTACTGGACCCAAGGCCTTTCCACTGAGCTTTTCCCCAGCCCTTTATTTTCAGACAAGGTCTGGCTCAATTATCTAGGCTGGACCTGAATTTGCAGTCTTCCTGCCTTACCCTCCCGGAGTGCTGTGATTACAGTTCATTCTTACTTTTTCATTCTTCTCTTAACTGGTGCTACCAAGAGTTTTATCAAAACTTACATTAAATTCTTAAAATTAACAAGTATGCAAGGAATCTGCAGCTCTTGCAGCTAAATAATACAAGACTACTCCAACCCCACTGCCTGTTATAAATAGTACAGACTTCTAGCATATGTAATATACAGTGGTGCTTCGATTCATGAACTTGATCCTTTCCAAGATTCTGGCTCAAACTGAGTTTGATAAGAATCAAATCAAAGGCCAGGCCAAATAGCTCAGCGGATTAAAGTGCCTGCAAGCAGGGGCCAAAGGTTCCTGGGGCTCGCTGACAGGGCAGCTGAGACTGGGCAGGGTGACATGTGCCTGTAATCCCAGCTCTTGGGAGGCTGTAAACAGATGGATCCCTACAAGTCTGATCTAATAGCGAGACCCCGAACACCCTGTAGACACTTCCTTAAAAATACAAAAAAAAAAAAGAAGAAAATCAAATCAAGTTTAATAGTTAGGTTCAGTGTTGACCTTATGGGGAAACTTGATTCAGTTCTTGTCCAGTTTTGTTTGCAACCAGAATCGTGGTGAGATTTGAGTTCGTGAACCAGGGCACCACTGTACTCATTGATATCTATAAAACCACCGACAAGTATGAGTAGTACATGAATGCACTTTCCTTTTAGATAGGAAAACTAAACACAATAGAACAGTACAGAAGAACACAATGCAACCCTGAAAGGCTACTGCACTACACAGAAGAACAGCATGGAAGTCGGTGTACAGTCAGTCCCTTGCCTGCACTGTCTTCCTCTCAGCTAGCCAGCACTGGCCCATACTACTCAGTACCCCCCTTCTGCGCTAGCTGCTAAGAAGCTCACAGCTAAGGGTTTCAGCTAATTTCAGTAGGAAACCGCAACTCAGTTGCTGCGGTTACTGTCCCTTTCCCAAGTTCAGCTGTCTTCATTCCATCTTAATGTACATGAATATGTGTGTCTTTTAGTCCAAACCTTTATTGTAAACTACTTCAAGAACTTATTAAAAGTAGGTTTGCTTTAAGTTTTTCCCCCAAGTATTGACCATAGTCTCTCCAAAACTGGACCATGAGGGCCCAGAATGGTCTTTTCTGGTTCTAATGTTCCTCCACAGGACTTAGTGCCAGGCTTGCAGCATGCACACAGGTCACACTGGCTGGCTGATACATACTATAAAACAGCAATCTTTATAGAAAATTTGAAAAAGGTTGGAAGGAAATAAAAATGCCAGTAACATTTTACAATATCAAGGTTATAGGTTTAGGTTATAGGTTTCTGTTTTTCAAATTTTGTGCATTGAGGGGGCCAGGGAGATGGCTCAGTAGAATAAGCACTTCCCTGGCAAGTGTAAGGGTCTGAGTTCAATCCCTGGTTCCACCAAAAAAAAAAAAAAAAAAAAAAAAAAAATTGTGCATTGTGCTTACACTGTTTTTACTTTCACAACTGTATTGACAATGTATTGTTGAGAATCAAAAAGCGCTTAGACTGGAGAGGGGCTCCTTGGCACCCTGGTTCTGGCAGGCATGAGTGCTAGGCTGAGTCAGCCTGGGTGAGAGGCCAAATGTGACCAGAAAGCCTGAGGCAGGAAGGCACGCTCCCCCGAGAGCCGTGTGGGAGACAAGGGGAGAAGGCTGCAGAGGCAGAAGCTGCCAGCGGGGCTGGGCTGAGGGCCCACGTGTATGCAGAAAGGTAAGTAAGGAGCCGCTGCAGGTTCCGAAACAGGAAGGCAGTGATGGTGTAAGGCAGTGATGGACACAGGGCAGGTGGACACGACAGAAATTCAGAGGGAAAAGACTACACACAAGCAAGAACCGAGCGAAAACAAAAGTTCCAGAGCTAAAAAGAAGGCAGTACCAACAGGTTACAGGTTACTCCTCATGACAACCCTAAAAATATTTAGTGGCTTAACATGGTGATAGTGCCTTGGTCCCAACTACACCAGAGAATCGCTTGAGCTGAAGCGTTTGAGGCCAGCCTGGCCAAGGTAGTGAGACCCCTCCATCTTAAAACAAACAAACAAACCAAAAAAACATAGTAAGAGCCAACTATAAGCCAACTACTTTGCAAGGTGTTCAATGTACAGACACTATCTACTTTAGTACCTGGTGTGGTACATCCGTATAAGGTAGGTGTGGTATCTTCAAGTTTCCAGTTCAGGAATAGGACATAGAAGTTCGAAGCACCTTGCTCTAAACCACTTAGCCAACAGCCAGGCACACAGGGCCCAAGTTCAGTTTGGCTCCAAAGTCCTTGATCTGAATGACCTCCCTACATGGCCTAGCACAAGTCATGGGTCTGGTGTGGGGGAGGCGGGCGAGGGCTTATGGAAGCCGCCAGCGGGGCAAGGAGTGCCTCACCAGGACCTCACCCCACAGCAGGTCAATAGTGACTGCTACACAGAATACTCCATGACAAGCAGAGCCCTCTGCCAAACCCACAGACTTACTAAATTTAAATAACAACATCAATTCTGTAAGCCTCCAATTGTCAAGTCCAGGTGGGGGTGCACCTTCGTGGCACACACCGGCCATGACTGCCACTGCAGGCGGCACCATGCGGAGACCACTAGCGACTGCCTGCCGGGAACAAGGAAATGTGAAAGTGTTGCTGTGTGTTATCTGAGTGGAACACAACGGTGGCTGCAGTAAATAGGACCAAGCAAGTTAAACGTGGATAAGCTGTCACAACAGGATCACATCCTCTTCCTTCTAGATAGCTTTTCAAACGGCACTGTTAGCTGAAACTAGAGCCAAATGTCTCTGGGTCAATTTGACATGCAACGAAAATATTAACCATAACTATTGCTCTTTTGAAGAGCCAAAAATGGAGTGTTATGCAGAACATATTTCCTGGAAACAACAGCGGGAAGAGTTCATATTGGAAATCTTCTTTGTGACAATTCACATAAAACAATAGTTGTTTATCTTCCGATGTTTAATGGATTGAGTTCTTGACAGTGAAAGCCCTTGGCAATCTCGAAAAGAACTTTTTCAGAATGACTTAGCACTCCAAAGGCACTGCCTAGAAATTCCTCTCAAATAAAATATAAAGCAGGGGTTTAATTATAGTTTTACTTTTTTAAAGCAACTGGTCCCTTTATTTTTAATTACAGAAATCACTTCAGTATTCGAGCATGAAATAGAGTGCTCAAACTTACATGGCTGGGGGGACCAACAGTAATTCCTCCCTCTGCCAGTGACAGTCAGCACTGGATCACCCTGCTCACGGGGGAGCTGTTTCTGCCTGTGCTCAGCCACACTCCAGTGAAAGCGCCTCAAATGCACGATGCCAGTTTCCTACCAGATATGATCCCAAGGCACCAAGGAGGCAAGAGCTCATGGCAGCACCCAGAGGCAAGAGCTCTGGCGAGCAGAGCGAAGGAAGGGACAGATCAATTGCTGATGACACCATCAAAGAGGTGACCTATGTGTATGTGTCTGTTCATGTCTGGGTTGGAATTTTATTAAACCCAAAAGAAAACTAACACGTGAATGGTGGCTCAGACTAAGTCTATGTCATAAAAAAAGACTTTAAATATAATAGGGTTTTGGTTTTTTTTTTTTTTCACAGAATTGTGACTTTTCTCTGGAAAGATTTAGCAGCAAGGCAACAGGGACCCTCAAGAAGTTTCCCTGGGCACCATATCAATGTGAAGGGGAAAGGTAGAGTTTAACTCTAGAAGCCTCACTGATTTTTCAAACACAGCACACAGTCACAGACCTGTGAGGGTTAACTTTGGAACAGTTCACAGCCAGCAGGTCACCAGGCTAGTCCCTGAGGGCTAGTGTGGCACATATGTCACCTTGACCTCTCAAAGAATCAGCTCATGTATTGTTTTCAGAGCTCTGACATTTCTGAAGCAGGTTTCTTTTCTCTAAAGACAAAAGAGGCAGGGAGAGAGGCCACACCTCTACATGACACTGTAACCAAAGACCTGGAATGCTACTTGAGCTACTTACCGATGAAATCCACTGATTTGTCCAACCATGGCAAAATTTTCTCACAAAAGCTGTCATTCACAGGCACTCGCAGGAAATGAGACTCCGGGATGAAGTCAGGCTTTGGACAGGTACTGCTGGCGTTTAGCACATAACCAATCCCATTCTGTTGCATCAGCTCCTGTGGAGGGAAAAGCAATTCAGGTGACTACAGTCATATATCCACATCACCATTTTGAAAGATTAACATTAATGTTATAAAAATTATTAGTTTCCTGGGGCTGAGGAGATAACACGGGCATCTAAGCACCTGCCTGGCAAGCGCAAGGACCTGGGTTTGATCCCTGGTACCGCACGCTGTGCTGGCCACTGAAACCGGGCGTGGAGGTGCACACCTGTGATCTCAGCACTGGAGAGACCGAGACAGTATCACTATGAGTCTGAGCTGTGTAGTGAGATCCTGTACCAAATAAATCTTTAAAAAAAAATATTAGTTTCCTTAAAATAGTCATTCACATTAGAGAAACTCCAAAACTCAGCAAAATGGTATTTAGTCTTAAATTGATAGAAAAGAAAAAGGCTGCTGAATAGTATGCCTGCAGGTCACATAATGTTAATATAGGCAGCTCCATTATCTCCACTGCTAGAGAAAGCACAAACTACAAAGTGCAACGACCGTTCCTATGACTTCAGAGTATGAGCATGCACACGGACGTCTTCCCACACTCAACGAGTTGGCTGTTCTCTACAATACAATTCCAGGCATTCTTCTCTCAGTATTCTTTTTGTAAATAGCACCTATATTCAAAGCTTTAATTGTCTGCTTCATGCACCATGAGGTGTAAGCTTTGTGTGTAAGAATTTATATCTCCTCTTAAATTTCCTGCTACCTACTGGATAGCAGGATATCCCACTGGTCCTTCAAAGTCAAAATGCTAGAAATTAATTATGTCTTTCCCTCCTGTGTCCCAAACTCCAGTTTCTTCTTTGTAATCCCCAAATTGGCTTATGGTAACAGCATCACCCAGCCAGTTGAGCTACAAAATAAATCACCAGGCTGTTCTTTCTCCTAACGCCCATCTGAATGGCTACCCGACCCTTCTGTTATTTAGCATTTCTTCCAGAGACCCCCTTCTCTATCTTTTATTCACCTTTCAGGGATCAGTCCTCACCAGATCAACTAAAACATCACCAGGGAGCTCTCAGTGTTTTTCTCTTCAAACCATATTCTTCTTTTTTTTTAATTTTTCCATAATTTTATTGATAAAAAATAGTGATGAGACAGTTTCAAACCAAATTGGTAGGACAGTTTCAATAATTAACACATTGCATACATTCTTCCTAGGGGTTATTTGCTGTACAAGATGCAGACGTGATATCCTATTTACAAACACCATTAGAACAAATCCCTCTATTCATTAAGAGAATGTAACTATATATCTATCCTAACCACTTTGAATACACAGATACAAAATGCACAGTCATCTGTATCCCCTTTTTTGTTTAGTTCTTCAAACCATATTCTTAACAACTGGAGAACCCTTCCTCCTCCAGTGCTGGGGATGGAACCTAGGACCTTCACTGAGTTATATCCATGGCTCTTCTCCCCTTTTAAAAAGTTATTATTTTGAGACAGTGTCTTGCTAAGTCACTATGCTGCCATGCAGGGTTAGGACGTGTGATCCTCCTGCCTTATCCTCCTACAGTGCCAGGATTATAGGTGTCTTCCCTACACCACACTTGTGTTCTATTTCTTTTTTCTGCCAACAGCACTACAGATTCATTAAAAGAGAAGCTGGGTGTGATGACCTGCTGTAATTAGGGGTAGTAAAGGCTGAGGACAGAGCGTAGCAGGTTTCATGCCAATCTGGACAACATGCAAGACACTGCCTCAGAATACAATTTTTTTTTAAAAAAAAAAAATGTATTTGGCACAGGGTCTCACCACACAGTTCCAACTTGCAGTGATCCTCCTATTTTCAGCCTCCCTAATGCTGGGATTATAGGCATGCGCCACCATGTCTGGACTTGGTTGCAGGCTCAGTGCACTCAGGGGTGAGGCCAGTGCAGCATGTGGTACCAGGGACCGAACTCCAGCCCCTGCGCTTGCCTAAGCAGGCACTTACTCCACTGAGCTATCTCACCAGGCCTTCAAAATACAACTTTAAAAGGCTGAGGGTGTATCTCACTGGTGACGTGGTCAGCGTATACAAGGCCCTGGGTTCGATTCCCCAGCACTGCAAGAAAAGAAAATGGAAATAGTAATATCCCATCCCCCCAGTTCGGTAGTGAGGATGTGACAGGAGTTTCTGAGAAGTAGGAATAGCGACAGTGGCGGTGATATCTCCTGTGCACAATCCAGAGGAAATGGGCAGCTCTGGGGGTGGCACATGTCAATAAAAAAAGTCACATCTAATTTCCACAGGAAAAACTTAACAGTACACACTTCAGACAACTCGCTAGTGACCTGTTTTGTGGAAACGACCACCTGGAGTCAGCGAAAACGACATGTGCTCCTTTGCTAGAGCCTATTAGTGTGACACTGCAGCACGGGGCTGTAGTAAAAAAATGACACCTAATATTTAAAGATGCCTGCTATGTGCAGGCCTCACAGAATTGTCACACCTGCTGTCTGATCATCCTCATCTTACAAGTGAAGAAACTGAGGCTCAGCTGGTACGCGATGTCTCCAGAGTCTCAGGAGGCTAGCAAGAGGTACTGCAAGGTCAAACCCAGACATGTGCATTGCCAGAATCTCCCTTCATGGCCATATTCTCGCGGAGTGTCCTCCAAAGCAAATTAGATGGAACAAAAATAAAGCACTAGCACACGCATGTGTACAGTTTTTCACTAAACAAGGTAGTAGACTAAACAGTCCTACTTCCATTTTGTGTTGCTCATTTTAATGCTAACAAAGTAGAAGGCAGAGAAGCAGCATTCTGGTCAGACTTTCTGACTCAGGACAGATGATGGCTTTTTGAGATTTATCTAGGTGTGTATTTTGCCCTTCTTTCTCGTCTCCTCAGTTGCAGTTCTGGATGTGACCGTGCGGGTCTCTCTGCCATGTGTACAGCGTCTTCTGCAGGACAGGACCCGCTGCTCACAAGCATGCTCGCTTTGCACAGCGCCTGTTTCAGCAAACGGCAGTGGCATGCTGTGGCCACGCTGGCCAGGAGACAGAGAGAGAAGCAGCTCTGAGCCAGTGTGAGAAACCCTGGGGTCTGCTATGCTGGCACAGGCCGTGATCTCGCCACCTGGCAGGCGGACGCAGGAGGATTGCCAGCTTGAGCCAAACTTGGGTGGACTTAGCAAGACCCTGTCTCAAGAAAAAGAGCCAGGGGCTTGGCTCAGTGTGTGAACCCTAGGTTCAATCCAGTACCATGAAAAAGCAAAGAAACACAAGTGTTCTTCACTTACAAAAGTGTGCCTCAAAAGATGCACTTAATAGGCCGGGGAGATGGCTCAGTAGAATAAGCGCTTCCCTGGCAAGTGCAAGGGCCTGAGTTTAATCCCCGGTTCCACAAAAAAAAAAATCTTTCTACAGAAAAAAAAAAAAAAAAAAAAAAAAGCACTTAATAATTACTTTATTTCAGATAAAGCAACCTGGCCAAAGGAGAGAAATAAAGTAATGTGTCTGAGTGCTATTATCTGTAAAACAAAATATTTAAATCACAAAAATGAGATGAGAGTCCTAGCCCAGGCCCGACCCTGCTACCCTGCTCTCCAGAATCATCGACCGGCAGGCAAGCAGAGACCCTTGACCTCTGCCATCCGTCACTCCCATGTATCGGCCGGGTGTTTCTTTTTCTTAAAAAAAAAAAAAAAAAAAGGATTCACTCAATTTAAATCAACAATGCAAATTTTGTCATTTTGAAAGAATCCCATGAAAAAAGCCATTGATTAAAAGAATTGTAGAGATGTATCACTGTCCATTGCTTTACAGGAATTTCATAGATACTGGGAAGAATATAATCTCCTGTAGAGGTTGGCTAAGCAACCTGTGATGAAATTAGAGGAAGAAATAAAATTGTCAACACTCATTAGAAACCAATAAAAAAAAGATGAAAATGAATGATTCCAATGGTAAATATAATTTTATTAATAAAAATTAGCTCTTAATATCTATTTATGACAGCTATTATATAGTTGCTCCCTGAAGCTCTTTTATTAATATGAGACTTGATAAATAAGGCCAATTTTTTTTTTTTTTTTTTTTTTTGGTGGAACCAGGGATTGAACTCAAGCCCTTGCGCTTGCCAGGGAAGTGCTTATTCCACTGAGCCATCTACCCGGCCCTATAAGGCCAATTTTTAAAACAAAAACACTAACATTGCGTGAAAAATTAAAATATAATTTGGCTACTAAATTCCATAAATAAATGCTTCCTCATCAGTGGAAAAAGTCAGTTAAATGACTAACACATTAAAAACGACATATAGGTACTTTTTTTTTTTTTTTTTTGCGGAACCAGGGATTGAACTCAGGCCCTTACGCTTGCCAGGGAAGCGCTTATTCCACTGAGCCATCTCCCCGGCCCTCCAACATATAGGTACTTGAAACATTATTTTAACCTAAAACAAATGCACACTCATTCGCTAGTTTCTGATCCAGGACTTTGTGGATTATTCTCTGGGTTAGCTGATGAGTTGTTAGGCAGATCTCCACGTGCAGATGTCACTTACAGTTTCCACTTTTTTATGAATAACAAGAACTTGTGAAACTATCAATATAGCAGCCTTTGAGATCATTACAACCTACTAAGTATTTTACAATTGCTTATGCCCATCTAGTTTGACAGGGAAAAAACCCTTTTTCTTGAATCTTTCCAAAACATTTAATTAGGTCAGACAGACACAACTGCTTTTCCTCACCTACATTTCATGAGTACATGTAATATTTTATTGATGTATGCAATTATAACAACAAACAGATCTATACACAGAACTCACTCCGACAAGTACTGTTCAGACAGTGGAGGCAGGCGTGTCCCAGCCAGCCACCTACTCCCAGCTTGCTTAGGACATGGGAGAGCCAGCAATTAAGGGAGTTTCTGAAGTTTAATGTAACTCTTCTACCTATTTGCTGATTAATTTTTGATTTTTTATGGGCCTGCATATACATGGATAGGACACTTTAATGTTTTTAATGGCAGATGTGAGACAGAATTACAATTATGAAGAATAAGTATTTTATGGAATTGTTTTTATCATAGATGGATGTCATTGCCTTCTTATTAAGTTATAAGGTATTTATGGGGGGCCGGGGAGATGGCTCAGTAGAATAAGTGCTTCCCTGGCAAGCGCAAAGG
>NW_004524588.1:2907202-2949732 GCF_000260255.1 Octodon degus
AAAAAAAAAAAAAAAAAAGAAGCAGGGTATTTATATAATCATTTGGCTTTGTTTTGGCATGTTGTATAAAACACATACAAAACTGAATATTCTGTCCCATAATTAAAAATTATCATTAAACTACTAGGACGTAGTCATCTTGTGCTATTAAATATTTAGCTCAATGTTAGGGTAAATGTGCTAACGCATACCTCTGACTGGTGAGATAAATCCTGCTCTGGCTGTCAGATAGCCTTCTGGTTCCTTGGGGCTTGCAGATCTTTGAGCTCATCACCCTGGCTGCTTGTTCCCAAGAGTGAAGTCTGGCCTGGTGTCTGTCACTATCAATACCCACAGCCCCTCTGTAACCTCCATGGCATAATCCCTCTCTCTCTCTCCCTGCAACTCGCGCTAACTCAGATCACTACGCCTGGAACCCATCAGCTGTACAATCTCACACCCTACCCACCTCTGTCTCTCATCTCCACATGTCTGTCTTCTGTCACTCCCTCGCTCCACTCCGTAGCTCAATTGCCCTGCCCCTTTATCACCCCTCATGCTGCGCTGGCAGAATTCCAAACCCAGGTGAAGCCAGTTCTCCCCCATCTGCATTTGCACCCAGACAGCTGAACAGGCCAGGCAAAGACCACAGCACGGCCTGCTCTCACCTGCCACTCCTCACTCCACTCCCAGGTTCATTCCTGTTCCCCCTCCCATTTGCCATTCCACCCATTTCCCTTTTCCTTCAGACTCCCTAGGTGTCCCTCCTCATCCTCAGCTACAGATGATCCTGTTTCCAGCTACCGTGGAAACACTAAAACAATCAGAAGGAGTGTTTGGTAGATCCCCACCTCCAGCACACGCACCTGGCTACTCTGCCTTCCTGTTTATCGCTAGGGATGAACTGGCCCAATCCCCTAAGGCCAGGCCCTCTGCTGCTGACTAAGTCCCATCTCCCTTTCTCAAGGACGAGGCTCTAACTTTTCTCTGCCTCTCCTACATCAGTTTTCCATTCTCCTTATCAGCAGTCACACCAACCAGTATCTCTCCCATCTTAAAGGACCTCTTCTCCATTTTTTCCTCCAGCTATTCTCCACATATTTGCTACTCTCATTAGCAGAATTTCTAGAAAGAGCTGCTTACACTGGCTTGCCATCTCCAGTTCCTCTCATCCGGCTACCTCCTGATCCTGCCCCAGTCAGGTTACCCTGCAACTCTGTCAGAACTACGTGAAGGTCACCAGTGATATACACCTCGCTCCGATCACTGGCTCTCAGTCCCACCTTCCAAGGTGCATCTGACTCCTCTGTCTTCCTAGAAAATGCTGTTATTTGTTTCCTGGACTTCTACAATCTCTTGATTTCCTTTCTTCTGTTGGATCCTCCTCAACTCCCCAGATTTTAAGGTTGGAGCACCCCACAGATCAGTCCTTTTCTCGTCTCCAGTTGTATTTTGTCTTAATAGTCTTCGCTATTTTGTAGCATTAAACACTACCTGTATGTTAGTGATCCCACATTTATACACCCTCCAGCAGGGACATCATCTTGAATCCATGTACCCATCTGCCTGTTCAACATGTCACCTGGAAGTGTAACCGGCATTTTAAGCTCAGCTTGTCCACAACAACTGTCCTGCTCTTCCCACAGGTTTTTGGGTTTTTTTTAAAAATTGTTTTTATTTGTATTTTATTTTTGTATTTAGGACAGGGTCTACAGGGTCTCACTGCATAGATCAGGCTCGTAGTAATCCACCTGTTTACAGCCTCCCAAGTGCTGGGATTACAGGCGTGCGCCACCAGGCCCAGCCTCAAGGGCCAGCACAGCAGGCCCGGAGATCCAACTCCTGGCCCCCGTGTCTGCCTAAGCGGGCGCTCTAATCTTCTGGGCTATTTGGCTGGCTCTCCCACAGGCTTTTCTGTGGCAGCAGCTGTATCTCCCAGTTTCTTTGACAAATGCCTTTTTCAGGCACCTTTATATCTTGTGCCATAATTAACTGTCCATTCAAAAATAACCCCAATCCTTCTCCCCACTGCTACCCCCTTGATTCCATCCCACTACCACGTAGCCCACCTTCCACACAGAAGCAAGCCAAATCACATTACTTTTCTGCCCAGAACCTTCTAGGGACTCTGTTTCTCTCAGAATAAAAGCTAACATCTTAGTTTTTGAGGTGCTGGGGAGTTTCAGGCTGGCACACTTTCGATCATCCTGTCTCAGCTTCTTCAGTAGCTGGGAATATAGGTGTGCACTACCATGCTGCCAAAGGCTAATATTTTTTCTTCTGGCTATGTTGGGAATTGAACCCACAGCTTTATGCATGTTGGGTCTAGCTGCAAAAGCCAACACCTTTACAAGGCCCGCAACATCCTGTAGTCTTGATCTCCTCCCACCACACTCCAGTCTCCTGCCCCAGCTACCTTGGTCTCTGGCACTAGTCTTCTCCTATGCTGCTCTTCCTCCATATGCATGGTCTCTGCCCTCCTCCACGTGTTAAATATCTCTATCTTGCCAGGGCTTTTCTTTACCACCCCTTTTATCTCAGCCCACACCCACAGGCACTCCCTGCCTCTTGCTCTATTTTCTTCAAAGACCTTGCCACCATAATACATAGGTAATAAATAATAAACAGCACTATAGAGCTTACCTACTTATTATGGTGACTGTCACATTTCTTTTCCTCTAGGTGATTAGTTCATGAAAATGGACACTTCTGGGGGGCCAGAGAGATGGCTCAGTAGAATAAGTACTTGTCTGGCAAGCGCAAGGGCCTGAGTTCAATCCCTGATTCCGCCAACAAAAGGAAAGAAAGAAAATGGACACTTCTGTCCCATTTACTGAGATATCCCAGAGCCCAGAACATTGTCTGGCACACAGGAGGAGCTAATACATATTTGGTGAATGAACCATGATTCTTCAAATGATTAAAGTCAGGATCTAGTAACTGGTGTGCTGGTATCTTTGGATAAAGAGGCTTTGTTTCTTACACATCTTCATTTTATAACAGCCAAATGTCATTCATTTCTATTCTGCCCATTTCTGAATTTGAGAAAGACTGTCTTATCTGGGTTCCGCAAGTTTATTGAGGAGCTTGAGTATACAGCATGAGGAAAGCTTTTAGGAGGCATGTACAGGCAGAGAAAATGAGCAATCCCACTGATAACAGACTGCACTGTATGTAAGGCAGTTGCTTAAATATCAGTTACACAAAGAGGCGTCTAAATCAGGTGTGGTGGCACATGCCTGCAATCCCAGCACCAGAAGGTTGAGGCCAGCCTGGGCTACATAAGCGAGTTCCAGGCCAGCCTGCACTACATAGCAAGACCCTGTCTCCAAAAAAACAACAACAACAAAAGGTGCCTAATAAATGCAATGTAGCAAAATAAAATAGCTTGCAGTAAAAATTGAAGGGAAGGACTTTGAAAGAAAGCCACAAGGAGAACTGAAGCCATACTCCTATACCAGCTCCAGCTTGGCACTCAAAGCTGCCTAGCCTTCCAGCGTCCCTTCTGCCATCACCTCCTGGTCCACACGTCCCTCTGGAAGCTTCTCGACAGTGCTGTGTCAGCACCCCTCAGCCCAGCTGCTGCCCTTCCAGATGCCTGTCTCCCCACCATACCATATAGACGCTGCCTGCTGTGTCTGGATGGCTCGAAGGCACAGCAAAGCTAAACCACCAGTTCCCTATTCCCAAGTCTAGGTCCGGTTTAACTCCTCTCACCTCATAGCCATTCAACAAAGCTGTGAACTGACTTACATTTCTTAAATTTGAAAAAAGTATAGAGCAAAACAAATGTGCCATCTAGTTTAATGTCAAAAATAACAAAAGTCACCTCTGTGGAATCACCTGCTAACTGGGTAAGACTTGCCAGTTGAAACAGGATCTTTCACTAGGAATTTTATTTTCTTATTTGAAGACTAAATATGGGGCCAGGGAGATGGCTCAATGGAATAAGAGCTTCCCTGGCAAGCGCAAGGACCTGAGTTCAATCCCTGGTCCCCCCCCCAAAAAAGCCTAAACTATGGCTGGCTTTGCCTCAAGAAAGCATGTTGCTTGAGGAAATTAACTTTGTTTTCTGGAGCAAAGTTGCTTATCTCTAAAAGAAAATTAATAATAATCACAAACTGAAAGGCACTGAGACCCCACCAGAAAGGTTCTGTACAAGCCTAAACTATCAAATCCCAAACAGGCAGTTCTCACAGTAAGAACAAACATAAATAATACCTCATTGCTGCCCTAAGATAGGTAATTCTTTTTTTCCTTCTGGGGAAGCTCGCTAGAGAGAGATCCAGCCCAACTGCTCTCATCACCAAGGAAGAAAATGTTAAGAGGAGCTATAGCCCTTCGCATAGGAAAACAGCATTTGTAAATTACCTGTAGCTGTAAAAAGATCTCTGCCTTTTCAATTTGTGGTGACAAATTAAGAAGTTTTTTATTTCTGTTTTTTTAATATAGTTAGAAGTTTTAAAGAAAAATCTCTTTTCCAGGCAATAAAAGCATTGTTTTACAGCATTACTGACTAAAGTTAAAAGCCTATCAATGTGGAGCCAGATTATAGGTCCATTATTGGAATATACCATATATATTGGGATCTCCAATCTCATATATATTCCTCTATAGTGTGTACATGCTCAGTGAAGCCAACCCCTCACCAAAAATCCATGTTCTTTCCTTTTTTTTTTTTAATCTCTTATTTACTTGGTACAGGGTCTCACTATGCATCTCTTGGACTCAGTGATTCTCCTGTCTCAGCCTCCCCAGCGCTGGGATTACAGGTATGCGCCACCACGCCTGGTTTCACTGGCCGGCATGCGGTACTTGGGATCAAACCCGGGTCCTTGCCCTTGCCAAGCAGATGTTTAGGCTGCTGAGCTCTCTCTCCAGCCCACTGTTTCCTCTTTTTACTCCTCTGAGTTCTTCCAACCAGAAGACCTAATGGGGCTGGCAGCACCTCCTTTCAAGCCTTGATCTTCACCAGCACCTACCACTCTCACCCTACTTTTCCCATCTCCCACCCCGCCAGCCCAGAGGTCTTCATGAGAGCCTTCTTCAATCGTAGCCCAGTCGAGTCCTGTTCCAGTGTGCTGCAATAAATAAATACATCTCTAAATGTGAGAGGAGTAGCCTTGCTGCATGTGCCCAGTTACTATAAGAAACCAGTAGGCTAAAGGCTAAACAATAGCCTAATAAGGCTAAAAAGCCTGTCCTCTTTCAGGTCTCTTGAACCTATGAGGAAAACAAGCAAATATGACCACAGTTTGGATTTCCTGTGGCAATAAATAACATCAAACAAAATAACACTCCAGAAGATGACGTAACCATTAGCTGGGGAGTCACACTGAGAACAGTGTACTTCCTTTCTGGGACTGCAGTGTATTTCAAATGACAGTTAATGGGCAACTGCTGTTTTTCCAGCTGCTACCAATAAACCTAGCAGTGAAGGATATTTTCAAAGCACCCACCTTGTTCAGGACATCTCGCTGGCAGCCAAGATAAAGATTGGGAAGAATTCTGGTTGGCCCAGTGTTGGCAACAGGTAAGCAAGGCTGAGAAATGCAGGTAGGGACTAGAGTAGATTTTCCTTCACAGAGGCCAGGGAAACAACGAGAGAACTCAGCAAACCCACCTGAGAATAAACATTATAAGATTATGCCAGGAACAAAGTAAAAATCAGCCTTCTGTGACTCGGTGGCGAAGCTGTTTCAAACAGAAAAATCAAATCTCACATATTCAGGTGGATACCGCTGTGCACAAATTCCTCTTACAGCGTCCAATGCTAAACCTGATGTGTTATCTATCCAGCACCGAGCTCGGCATGTGAGGAGGCCACAGCATGGGTGTGCACGTCTGAAGGTGCCCTCGATGTCTCACAGGCCCTGTGACACTCACTCCCACTTCCCATCCTCCTGCAAACTTCTTTTTGTGGAACCTTAAAGAGGGCAAGTCGATGGCAGCTAGCTAGGCCAATTAGTCATAGAAACAAAATGAGGATATTTTAAAAATGTGACCTTGTCCTGACTTCCTATTTATTGCTCTTCTGTTCTGCAGTCACATTCTCAGTCTCTCTGTCTCTGTCTCTCTCTGTGTCTCTGTGTCTCTGTCTCTCTCTCTCTCCCCCCCTCCCTCCCCCTCTTACCCCCCCATATATGATTTCTCATATATGGGAAACACTGTGATATTTGAGCTCGTATGTCTGATTTATTTCACTTAACATTATGTTGCCAAGTTGCATCCATTTATCTATAAATGCCTCAAATTCATCTTTCTTTATGGCAGCACAGTACAATACTGTGTATAAATGCCACAAAGTACATATTCTATTGTTTTAAATATATTTCAATATATATTCAAATGTGTTTCATATATATTACTAGCTGAAAAGTGTTTTGTTTATCTGGAATTTTGGTAAAAATCTTTTTGGTTTATGTCTTGTACTCTGAGTAATTACTTTGATGATAATAATATACAGTGCAATAACTACTCTTATTCTCTTTTGGTTATGAAATTTTATTTTTTCATAAAATAAAAAATAAAAAGTTTTAAAAGTGTAAACCAAGACTGAATTATTTCTTCAAAATAAAAATTTTCTAGAATTCACTTTCATTCCACCATACATATTTTTTCATTTCAAAGATATGAAAAACTTTCACCTCTGCTCTTAGAAGTAGCCTATGAAGTCCCTGGTATCTGCAGGCAAGTAAACAGGGTTAAGGGTCCCATAGTTATCACTGATGTCTGAAGATATGTTCATTTTGCTAAACACTGGAAAGAAGTGCTGACCAACCCCTTCTGCTTTGAGCACAGGAAGTTCTTGTGTGAAGACTCCTGGACTCAGAAGAGTTAAGCTTTATTCTAGCCCTGACTTTCCAAGGATCAGCTCTACGGCCCTCCACAAGTGGAATCTCGCCACCCCTCCAAAGTGGAAGCTGTGTAGCTGAAGGAGGCACACTCATGGCCTCTGGAAAAAGTATGAAGGTGATCTTTTCCTGGGTTTCCAATCTAAATATTCCTTCTATCTGAATTTGAACCCAGGAACCAAATAGATTCTCACACACTTTCACACACATCCCTTGCTATTCATATGCTCACTGCTTAATAAGCCTGAACTCAGGAACCAAGATTTCAGTTATCCGGAATGCTTAAAATTCACATTATTATTAATTTATAATACTGCTCAACATATTAATGTAAGAAACAATGTTAAATCCTATTAGAAGAAAATACAATCTCACTTTTTACAATACCTCTTTAATTGAGCCTTAAAGAAGCTGACAGAAAGAGAAAGCTTTAACTATTATGTTCACCTCAAGCATAACCCAGCGGGACTCCAGGGTCTCGTGTCCGTGCTCAGTGCGGGCCCAAGACATGTGAGCTCGGGTGGCAGGAAGCTGTGCCACCCTTGCAGATGATCAGAGTATACTCCTGGCCTCCAACTGGCTAATTATCTGCATTTTAAGTTCTTAAACTTACTGAAGTTTTTAAGATAATATATATGATGGACAGAGTAGGTTCATTATAGAAATCAGAAACTTCTCTGTGTGGTGGCCGAGGCCTTGCGGTTGGGTACCTGCAGTTTCATCTCTTAGGATTTCCAAACCTGGCCTTCAGCCATACAAAACTCATGGCTACTTCCTGCCCGGGAATGCCACCCTGGCGCGCCCGTGTGCAGCGCGTGGAGGCCACAGCACACGCGCACAAGCCCCGATCACATGGCAGAGTCAGCAAGAGCACAAGCTCCTTGGCCTGCGCTCTCACCCTGGCATCACCACTTTCCTTCTAGTCGTCTTGTCTGGCCCTCCTGGCTCCCGCCTTCCTCATCTATGGAATGAGTGTGTCAGTCACAGCTACCTCACGCTGTTGAGAGGCTTAGCTAGCACATCGAGTGGGCTGTGTGGAGCACAGGCGCCAGCGATGACTACTGCACTGCAGTGTCTGGAGGTGCAGGGACCAGTGTCCTCTGTGAGGCCTTCCTCCACTCTTGATCTGCAGCTCATTTTTTAGCTACATCTCCCTAGACACCAAGTAAAAAAAAGCAAGCCTTGTAAGGTTACCTTCCCCAGAGTGTGTTCCACAGCACTGCTATCCTACAAAGAAAATGTAATATTTGTCCAGAAAAGTAAGAGAAATACTATTTTTCCTATCTCTCTCTGGGAGAGTCACAGCACTCAATACTATGTTCAAGGATCCAAAAATATCTTCAAAGAAACGGGTTTATTTAAGCTAAATAAACTTCCAAATTTATTTGACCATGGAATTTCCTCTAAAACCTGTTCATTGCTGTGCAGTTCAAACTTACAGCAAGGACTGGGGAGATAGTTCAATAGAACAAGAGCTTGCCTGGCAAGCACAGGGTCCTGAGTTCAATCCCTGGTACCGAAAAAAAAGGAAAAAAAAAAACCTTTCAAACTTACAGCAATGCTAGACTATGGCCACTGGAACTACTAAACGGAGTCGATGAGAACTTCTGTACTCTAAGGACAGCCCACAGTCAGTCTCAAAAAGGGG
Source organism: Octodon degus (assembly GCF_000260255.1). Taxonomy (NCBI): domain Eukaryota; kingdom Metazoa; phylum Chordata; class Mammalia; order Rodentia; family Octodontidae; genus Octodon; species Octodon degus. The sequence goes on from NW_004524588.1 coordinate 2,915,684, forward strand.
ACCAGTCAGTACTGGTATATGAGTGCCCAGTGTTTGGATTTAGTTTTATTTCTATAAATATTTTGCTCCTTTTCAGTTTCTCTTAATTATATAATACAGTTGTTGTTTAAAGTGTAATTTTTCCACTCAAGATAGTTCTACCAATAAATGGCAAAGGTTCTCATCATTTTTCTTTATATCGACCCAATATAACTGAAAGTCACTGTTTTGATTATAATTAATTGCATAATTTTAAGTTGTAACATTCATAAAATTAGGTGATCCTGGTAGTTTGGTACAGAACTGTCCTCATATATTTTTCTCTTCTGACTCTGCAGTTAGTTCATGGGATGGACTGTCACTTAAATCTACCAAAACAAACAAACAAACAAATATACCAAAACAATATTTCAGTAAACATTCTTGGGGAAAGAGAAACCAGAGGATCCAAGGAAATTCCACTTGAATTGGCTTTTAAAAGTACTCACATTTATAAATTATATAATCATGGAATAATCATAGAATTTACTGAAAATTTACTATGACAAGCAGTGCTTTAAATACAAGTATTTCCTCAATCTTCACAATTTCCCCATGATGTAGGTACCATTATCATTCTCCTTTACAGGTAAGAAAAAAGGGGTAAAAATCATACTGTGTAATATTTAGCAGAGCTAAAACACGTGTACTTCTCAGTCCTGTGGAGTTAACCCTGCTCTCTCCTGGATGCAGGGACAGCTTTGCCCATGTCTATGGGGTTCCAGCCCACCACTGTGACCTGACAGTTCTCAGGACCAGTCTAACAGTGGTCATGCCCTCTCCCAAACTGACGGAAGATTGGTTTCTCCAAAAGCATATGGTGGTACAAATGTTTCAATGAGAAAAAAGAGAAGGGGGTCTGACATGATCAAAGATATGAGACTCTTTAAATATACTCTGCATGTAACCCTTATCAAAGTTTACATATGAACTAACTGAAATGTTAATGGTCACTGGCTTGTTCATTAGTATAGTTTGCAAGTTGGTAGCAAAGCTGCATCTCAGCTTTCAAGCACCCTCTGAAGAACAAATTGTGGAGAGAAACAGTTCCATAACAATCATAAACTCAGCCAGCCAGGCTGGCTGTTCAAGGTCCATCCAGGTCTATCACTGATTAGCACACAGATCTTAGATCACTAACTTCAGGGTGCCTCAAAAGTGAATGTGGCTCTAGAAAATTTCATGATAGGGAGCAGAAATCAATCTCAGAAAAAAAAAATGCAATCTCAGAAAAAGAAAAGCGCCAAACCAAACAACACTTTTTTTTTTTTTTTTTTTTTTTGGGGGTACCAGGGATCAAACTCAGGACCTTGCACTTGCCAGGCAAGCACTTAATCCACTGAGCTATCTCCCTGGGCCAAACAACATTATCTTGTAAAACACATTATCAACAAAACAAGAACCCTCTTGTTTACAGATATTTTCAACTGATATCTAAGACAAAAACAAAGTCAAATATTTAAAAATATTTAGCAGATTTAAATAAAATTTCAGTCTGGCTTAAAATGTCCCAACCTGTAGTTTCCCGTGACTTCCAGAAAACACTAGCTCAGCCAAGAACACATGTGCCCCAGTCTGTATCTCTGACCACGTTCCACCCTGCAGCCATCCTTCATTGACAGCTTTTTCCATTCACTGACCTTTCATTCAGTGTCGTGCTCTAGTGAGTCTAGTTTCATTTATTAACAACAGATGAGATGCTGCCTGATTTCCTCTGAACCTTTTAAAAACTATCAACTCAGTTCAGAAATACAGTAAAGTATATCAAAAAAGACAACGCTTTTCCTTTCTTTGGTTCTCTTAAGAGCTACAGCAAGAGAAAAGCACTCTGTTGCACAGGGCCGATGGATGCACAGCAGAACTCTGGCGTGCTGCCCTGTCTTAGCTCTGCACCAAGCTCTGCCACCCTGTGGCCTCCATGGGAGGGTCCCTCACACTAGAGTATCAGGTTGCTACCCTCCTTCGCCTACAGCCAAAAGCCAAAGGAAAAAACTGATAAGCTTCTTGAAAAAGCTTGCAAATATTTTTAAAAGTTGTTCAAGGATCCGTTATACTGTTCTGTCTTACCAAGTTTCTCCTGTCTCTAAAATGTGTGTTTATCCTGTGGAATGCAGAAAATAGGAAGGGTCATAATGCATGCGATTCCCACACATCCACGCGATCTAAGGATGGAGGGGTCTGCCAGCCCCGCACACCGCAGCGTTTGTGTCTAAGTGTGAGGACGACACGTTCGGCATCGTGGCCTCTGTGGATTTGAGTGGACAATGCTGAAGTCCACATTTCTGTTTGTTAGTTTTCTATAAATTCAACCAAAATAATACATATTTAGAAATTAAGTTGCAGAGATAATATTTGTTCAGGTATATATAATGTACACAACACCTTAACTTAGCCATGAAAATTTTTTTCCTCAAGGTCACTACCATCAAATTCCAACCAAAAGTACTATTTTCCATTAGAAAAAACTATAAAAACATTGCAAACTACCATTCCATTCTGGGGTGGAAACTTGCCAAATAAAATAAAATACATATAACAACCCTACCAAACAATTCCAGTTACTTTTTCTTTTCTCTTCCCTTTGACTCATGTAATTAGTTATATATCAGTTTATTTTCTTAAAATTAAGCGCCGGCCAAATAGCTCAGCCAAAGCGCCTGCAAGCAGGCACAAGGGCCAGGGGTTTGATCCCTGGCCCTGCTGTGCCGGCCCCGCCCTCGGGGCACAGTGAGACAGCAATTGAGATTGGGTGTGGTGGTGCGCTCTTGGGAGGCTGTACAGGCAGATGACTGCGAGTCTGATCTGGTAGTGAGACCCTGAACACCCTGTAGATCTTTCCCTAAACTACAAAATAATAATAATAATAATAATAATAATAAAGTAACAATATGAAAAAGAAGAAGAAAGGTAAACACACCCTTAAAAACACCAAACAAGGTATCTAACTGTAGTTTCTCATCATGTAAGTTGGTCTGAGTTAGCCAAGCTACCCAGGCTTGACGCAGCCAGCATCTCGGAGGGGAAGTGAGGGTGACATCCTCTCAGCAGCAGCCACACAGCACCCGCTTCCTACACGGCCAGCTCTCCACTGAGCAGCTCTGAGTCAGTGGGCAGCACTGAAGAAAAAAATCCTAAAAGGTCCGAAATACTGATCTATTCTCTCCTTCCAGTCTGCCTCATAGCTACTGTCACAGGCACCACGCACAAAGGAGACAGGTTGGGGCCGGGGAGATAGCTCAATAGCATAAGCGCTTGCCTATTCTCGCAAGTGCAAGGGCCTGAGTTCAGTCTCTGGATCCGAAAAAAAAAAAAAGAAAGAAAGAAAAAGAAAAGAGACAGGTACACAGTTTAGAGACTTCAGTGAGCCTAAGAAGTCACCACGTTTCCTAACACATATGCTACAAGCGACACATATACAACAAAAGAATTAAAACACTTCAGAGCATGAGCATAAAAATCATTCCACATTGTAGTAATGTAACTTATTTCTTATTCAGAATGTGCAGATCCTATGCCGCTCAGGATGTTATTAACTCAACACAACTGGCAAAACGCTGAGTTTACTTAAGAGTGTCTCAGAAGAAGCAGAGATAACTGGTTTCAAACTGGCAATACATGACTTATCCCAAAAACTCTCCAAACACATTACAGGATTTTTAATAAACACTTCAAATAAACAAAGATGATTTTAGAGAGGACAACCAGAATAGTCAGTCAAAAGGAATACAGTCAGCACCTACCTCTTGGCTGAAAACTAACAAGCAACATGGCTGGTCCACTAGTGAATGACGTTAAGACATGAGGAAGGTGAACTGTGTTTTGGGACTTCCTGGGAAGGAAGACTGAGGAGAACGCTTACTTCCATCAGCAGAGAAGGATAAAGATTATTAAGGAGACCACACATGTTCATTTTCACCTGACAACAAGAGTTCCCACTTTGCACCTTCAGGCTTAATGTCGCCAACTCCTATCTAACATTTTCAGCCACCTTTGGTCATTTCCACTTGCAAGACCTGTGAAATAAATTCCAAGCCAAAATCTCCCCGTCTTTCCCTATGCAGCTGTATCTAGTGGGTCCCATCCTGCCACCACCCCAGCCTCTCAGCAGCTTTTACCACACACTTATTTCCATGTGCAGCCTCTGCTCCCGGCACCTGCCTCCCATTCTCCTTCCACCGCCCTAATCCGAGACCATCATGCCTCATGCCTAGAAAAATTTCAGTAGCGGTTCTCTCTGATCCACTTGACCTCTTCCAATTTATTTTTATTCTTCTGTCAGATTAAGCATTAGATAATATGTCTTTATGTTATTCTTTGTTTTTGTTTTTTGTTTTTTGTTTTTTTTGCAGAATCGGGGATTGAACTCAGGCCCTTACACTTGCCAGGCAAGCGCTTATTCTACTGAGCCATCTCCCCGGCCCCATCTTCATGTTATTCTCTACTTCCAAATACCCACAAAATAAAACCCAAACTTCTTAGCCAGACGATCTAACTCCAGTCAAAGTCCAGCCTCCTTTTCCCCACTACCATCCTACCTGTACCCAACACACTTGTACTTTCTTATCTCTGGGCCTCTGACAACTCAATCTTCCCAATTCACTTTATACGTCTTTCGCGATTATAGGTAAGGACAAGTTACACCCACCTCCTCTTTGTGTGTAAGTGTGGTGCTAGCACTCAGACTCAGGGCCTTCGGAATGCTCTGAAATGGTCATCACTAGCTACATCCCCAGCCCTAGTTATACTTCTTCTGCCCACGATAGTCAAAAAAATGTTTTAGCATAACCAAATAATAAATTTTGTACCAAAACCCTCTCATGCATGCTCACCACTGAAACAGAAGTTTCACAACTCCCCCTCTTATGTGAAATGCTGACCTATTCTATTTTATTGAAAACAAATTCTATCTTCCCTGACCAGAGCATTGGCTATGTTATTGCCAACTTAGAAGTTCTAGAAGAACATTTACCAATAATTGGACAATGTTTACCATGATCTGGTAACTGAATTACCTGTGTTTGAGACTAAGTCTCACTGTGCACTTTAGGCTGGTCCAGAACTCACCATGCGGCCATGCTGGCTCCAAACTTGTGGTGATCCTCCTGCCTTAGTCTCTTGAGACTTGGAATTACCTCTGTATGTGTGTTGGAACATGTCTTATTTCTCTAGCTATAATACATTGTGAATTGCTTGCGTATAACAAGTATGCCTTATACTCCTTTGTAACTTCAGCAGTTAGCTTAGTCCTTATATATAACAAGATTTCAATAAATGTTTATTGACTCTTTCCTTGTTATAATGAGTAGCTGTTGATGGATGTAAGTCTTGTGTATTTTTGATGTTCTAAGGATTTCCTGATTCCATTCAAGACCAAAAGCTATGCTGGCAAGGGTAGAAGCACAAATCTACATCCTATTTCTAGACTATAGAAATAGTGACAAGATGCTCGGGGTAAAAGAGAAGGTCACAGAACAAGAAAGACTTTTTTGCTAATAGCAGAAAACTGGCAGAACTGGTGAATGCCATTTGGTCTTCCAAAATAGTTGGCCTTACCATATGCAAAGTATTTTATATGAAGGGTAGATCAAGAAAAATTTCTCTGATGCCCCTGAGTGGCTCAGGACTCCATAAGGTAAACAGTGCAGTAATATCTCAGTGGTTTAGACAATTGGAAGTACAAGCCCTCAGAAGCCAATTAGACACCAACCATAACTGGATGAGGATAAAATGTCTGTTGTCACCAAAAAGCACAACAAAATGAAATTATCAACTGGCATAACACTATGACTAAGGGGGAAAAGAAACACAATTCTAGTCTCTAAAGGATAACTCAAAAGTCAAATTTGTTTAACTTGTGAACTTTCTGTAAATCACCAGAAAAGTCACTTTGGCTCTCTGTGACACTCAGTGCTCTCCAATCCCCATCCAGAGGCAAGCTATCCCATCAACACTTCATGTATTCCACTCCATCAACAGTCCTCCTCTTTGGCCCGTGGCACAGTTTCCTGGCAGACTTCACAGAGCAACAAAGGAAGAAATGGATGCCTGTCCACTCAACCAGACAGTACTAGAGACCACTGAGATTCATAGCACTAGGTGATGGGGACAGAGCTGACCAAGAAGAGGCTTCTCTGCATGTGAAAATTTATCAGGACAAATTTTAACCAAATGATTAGAGGAAAAGATAATTATAATAGGTGGCCAGAGAAGTGTGGAATGAACAGCCTAACAGCTAGAGAAAGCCTAATGATTATACTGAACTTAGGAGACACCTACCATAGGTGAGTGGAAGAAAGGGAGACCCCAAGGCAGAGAGGGAAACTCAGAGCCTCTGGAAAACCCAGAGAAAATGATGCTGCAGGCTTAGAGCAGCTAGGATAAAGGCTTAATAAGCTTATAATAAACAAATAGAAAATCAGGCACTGTAGGCTTTCACGAGCCAGTAAAGGATAATGTATTTTATTGCAGATGCATATTAAACTAGAAAGAGATATAATCTGGATTACTTTAAAAAAAAAATAAAACATAACTTTAGCTACAGTGAGCAACGGAATGGAAGGTGGCAAGATGGAGGATCTGAGAAGACCAGTCAGAGGCTCCTAGAGCATTCTTGGGGAGGATGCTGGCAGCAGAAGCAGACTCCCTAGATGTCAGGGCCCTCAAAGAAAATCCAGCAAGTGAGTGGTGACCCGTGTCTGGCCAAATCCCTACCAGCTTGCTGTGCCTACCACATGTAAGTGGTAGGCCAGAGATGTGACTCATGGTGCAGGGCTTAACTGGCATGCGCAAGGCCCTGAATTCAATCCTCAGAACTGCACATGCATGCACAAACACACACACTCCTCCTTCTCCTTCTCCCCATTTAAGTGGTTTGCATAACTTAATTACATTTGCTCTCCACTCCCTTATTTCCCAATCTGGTCCTGATACTGAGGGTGTGGGGCTGTACGGAGGACTGAACCTAGGGCTTTGTAGATGCTAGGAAAGTACGCCACCCCTGAGCCTATACCTAACCCCTTCTTAAATTTTGAGACAAGGTCTCACTATGTTGTCCAGACTGGCCTGGAACTTGCAAAACTCCTGCCGCAGTCTCCCCAGCAGATTATAGGGATATGCCACTAAACCTGGCTACTGATATTTTTAACTATATTTTTCTCTCCAAAATGCTAATAACCCACCAAGCTCAAATCTTAACCTTTCAAGGTTCAATTAAAATTCCACTGCCACAATCCTCTTTCCCAATTTCTGTAGATACACTGAATCATTCCTTATCCCTCTGACACAGTTTAGCACATGCTCACATGCTTCCCTTTGTTTCTTCCAGTTTAAGCATGTTTCCCCAAATTAACCACAGGCCTCTCACAGGAAGGGGAAGCCTTTGTTTTTTCAAGTGTCTCCTTTCCCTGGAGCCAGGTCCAGAGCACAACTACAGAGGAGCCCATCAGACACCAAGAAGATCACTGAAGGAAAAGGCAGAGTGTGCCTGTGCCTGGCATTTCTCCAGAGCACACAGATGACCCAACTAGGGCAGGGGAAGATTGATGTCACTGTTGTCATCTGCAGTGCTTTTGTTTGGCTTGTGCAAAATATCATGACAAGGAGCCAAAGGACTGTTTTAGTGAGCTCTGTAGTTTCAGCCATTATGTCTAAGCCACTTGCTGCTGGGAATTATAACCTGGCATACTACACTGGCAGGTAATAACTAGAAAAAGATCCAACCTGGGCAACTTTGTGCAAATCAAGACTCAGAAGCAGGGCCAGCAATGTATGATTACCAGTGGGCAAAGCACCATTTTCCCCTTGAGGGATGCCTGGCGAGTAGATGTGATATAAATTTAGGATGTATTATGTAATGTGATACACATATTTACTGTGAAATGACTACTGCATCTCACATAGCTACCTGGTTTTTGTTGTTGGAATGAGAACATTTCAGATCTTTTTACTCTCATCGTATTTCGGCATATAATATATTATTAACTATTATGCTGCATACTGGATCTCCAGCACTTCCTCATCTTATACCTGAAAGTCTTCACTTTAACCAACATCCCCCCTTACCTCTACCCTCCAGCTAGTGGTAACCACTATTCAATTGTTTCTATGACTTAAGATTTCACATGTAGGTGATACACTGCAGAGGTTGTCTTTCTGTTCTTGGCTTACTCAGAATAATGTCCTCCAGGTTCAACTCTGTTGGGGGCAGAGGTGCTGGGGATCTTATCCATGCCTTGTACATGCTAGGAACCACGCCACTAAGCTAGACCTCAGTGTCTTTACTTCTAAAACTAAATAAAATCTTCTCTTCATATGTATGCACAGCACCTATTTTAGACTGTTTACACTGATTCTTAGTTGCTGTACATTTAAAGCTGTGAATTCTGAGTAACTGGACTATTTCATTAAAATACATTCATTTTCATGTCATTTGTCAAGTGCTACAGAATTCAAAATAGAATGTCCTTTTTCTAGACAAAAGAGAAGAGCTGAGGTAATGGAATTAATGATAATAACACAGAAGTAAAATCTATAATCAGGAAGATCAAGTTCTATTATACTTCCACTAGGAAAATCAGTAATTAATTTTGCTAAACCAAAACTTTACATGTATTACATAGAACTGTTAGCTAAACCTAGATCCCTGTTAAACTGAAAATGTACAGAGTTAAGTACATTTTTGTTCACTATAGATTTAGTGCACTAGCAAATCTAATACACACTCAAAGGTATTTGTTGTTGGGTGCAGTGGTACTGCTTGGGACATGCTTATGTCCCAGTTACTTGGGAAACTGAGGCAGGAGGATTTTGAGCTCACAGCTAGCCTGGGCAACCTAGTGAGACCCTGTCTCAAAAAAATAATAAGTAAAACTATGTTTGACCTTTAGTGACAGCAAAAAAAAACTAAGACCTTAGTAGAACTAGGGCCACAATGCTTCACCTCCCTATGTACTAAGCGTAAGGCCAGCTCACAGCGCTGATGCTCTGTGCGAAATTAGCATGGTCTCCCATGGACAGTTATTTCTCTGCAAGCAAAGCATTTAAGCAATTTTAATGATACAGCCTCCTCTCACATTCCCAGCACACCAAATAAGCGGCTGGATCTTGGCAAAAAAATTTAAAAATTAAACAACAACAAAAAACTGCTCCCCCAAAATTGATGGCACTGCCTAACATTTTCCTCTATTTATACCAATTTGCTACCTACCCCAAGGAACAGATCCATCAAGAGGAGTGTCAATTGGTCAGAGGCCTCTGGATGGCTGGGGACACTTTTAATAATCCAGAACCCTCTCCTGGGTGTTAGAAAGGAGACACTGCAGACCCTGGAAGCCACCCCCACCCCCAGGCTACAGACAGGCTTATGGGCCTGGGGTGGGGGTGCAGCGCCACAGACTGATTCCCTGTGGTCCACGGCGCTGCCTCAGGGAGCTTCCACTGAGCACTGGGAAACACTTCTTGGGTGAAAAGAGGATGGGGGGAGGTAGGGGAGGGGCTTCTGACTCATGGTGCCACACCACGTGTCCTAGCTGACCTAGCTGATCAGACTGGATTCTAGTTTTTCCTTATTGGCCACTGAGTACTTCTTCCAAAGCTACAGATGACTGATAAGAACAAAGGTGTGCTCTTTGGCAAAGGGAGTAAAAGGGCATTTAAATAGTCAAGACGCCCGTGCTGGAGCTCAAGGTGCGCTCCTCCCCAAGACGTCTGCGTGGCCTGCTTGTCCTGTCAGAGCCGTCCACAGGGAAAAGGCATCTCAGCAAGAGCAGGGGCATAAGCAAGCCACTTTGTCGGGAAGCACATCTTGGTGTACAACCTCTAGGAAAAAAGTCCCTGAGCCCATGCATAGAATTCCAAAGTAAAGTCCCTCACAATGGCTACAATGTGGGCCTAACTAAGCTCAGGAAATTAGTTTAGTGGATGTTTAGCACATTGATAGTCCCTTGAAAGAACGTGCCCACCAGGCTGGAAGTGCAGCTAGGTGGCAGTGGCTGCTTAGCATATGCAAGATTCTGCCTTTAATGCCCAGCACCACCACTTTTTTTTTAAGTGCCTATCAACAGACAGGATGAAATACTACAATTCTCAATCACAGAATCCTAAAAATGTCATTGTCAAATAAGCAGGCTTCACTTCAGAACACCCACAGAGAGATCAGACAGAACCACAGCACAAATGAAAGACGTGGCTACAGATGATCTGCAAATACTACCGATAACAGCAACGTACCAATAACTGGTTAAACCTTTTCTATTAAAACAGAAATACACTTCTAACAACCAGTTTCCAGTAACATCAAATTCACTCTATTGTCCTAACAAAACAGTGAAGGTATAAAAGTGATACCATGTATCAATATTATTTTCTTAGCTCACATTTTCAAAAACATTTTCGCCTATCCCTGTGGATACACCTGCCTGACAGCGGCTTTATGTAAGATCACACGTGCTGGTAAAAAAAAAAAGCACATGGAATCTGAGCCAGTGAAAGGGCTTCAGAACGTCCCCAAAATAGGCAGGAATGGATGGACGTCTGCTTTGGAATTCAGTGAGCTAGAACTTCCCAAGGCAGATATAAAATATTTGGTCATCTCTAAAATCATCTGGTCATTTAGTATTTGTAAATTGAGACTTCTTCCTCTAGTGTAAAAACAAAAATAAGTTTTACAACAGCCCCCATATAATTAGAAGAAACAGTCTGTACACCTCACGCCCTATTTCATTGTCCGCTAATACTCAGAAAGGTGACCAATCTCTGGAGTCCACTTTAAATGTTTAAGAAGAGCCCTGACACTGTGATACTGGTTGGACTCTTGCCGCAGAGGTGGGAACTAACGTGGGAGTTGAGGTCACTGCGTGCTTACATCACAGGTGAACAGAAAACTCCGTGGTCAGAAAAACAGGCAGAACAATCTGTGCAGCTCTTCTAGCTAATAAACCCCAAGGAAGAGGTACTTCAGCTAAATCAAAAATACACTGGCCAATGAGGAACGATGATCCTGTTCAAGTTAAACAGAACTGTTACATCATCAAAAGCTTCAACTCACGTCGACATCACAGCTGCAGAGACTGACGGCGCTTTGCACTCATAGGGCAATACTGCCTAGGCAGCTCAGCAGCCTCCAAGGACTCCAGGCCTTACCTGCAAGCAGGTGGACAGAGCTGAAACTCTTCTCCAGTTTGCCCAGCAGTACAGTGAGAAAGCAGTCCGACGACAGTGAGGCAACATCTTGGGAGCTCTGATCATAAACTACCACCTTCTGATTGCAATCAATATCAACCTGAAATGCAAATGGGCGGCTTATTGTAGGCAGGCAGGCAAGAAAAACAATCTTAAAAACAAGCAGTTGAGGGTGTGTGGGGCTAGAGCTCAGTGGCATAAGCGCATGCCTGGCGAGCACAAGATCCTGAGTGCAAGCCCCGATACTGCCAAAAAACAAACAGAAAACAGTTGAGCAGGCTCATATTTATTGGTGCTGACGCAAATAACTACTTCTTATTTTCAATGAATTATCTGAATAAATGTGAGATATGATTAATTTGCTGGATAAAGTTAGCATACACACTTGTATAAATCAAATTTTGAAAGGCTAAATTGATGCTATTTCTATGTAGATATGCTCAAATTGACAGATTTTAAATACTTGACCCTTATTAGAGGGGAAAGTTCATAAGCCAAAAACACACTATGTAAATTAAAACTTTTTCTAAAGAAACATTTTTAAAAATGGCTCCTAGTAATAACAGATCAGCTGTTTATTTAAGTTAAATGATAGCTGTTTTCATTCATGAAGAAAAGACACGGACTTCCCTAACAAAGGTTTTGGTATCCTAGGAATAATTTCCTTGAAGGTAATATCCTTATGTCTTGACAATATTACCACACCTAAAGGTGACCAGATATGAAAAACACAACGAATAATTAGTTCCTACTTACTTTCCAAAGTGGATTTGTACAAAATACAGAACAATGTTTAAATTGAGACAACAATTTTAGGGAGCCATTAATAGGGAAATAGCTTGTGCCCAAAACAGAACATGTTAACCTTTTGGTATAATTTAAAATATTCTTAAATGCGACAGTACAATTAGTGAATTTTTTTGACGTACTACAAGGTACCAAAATCTAGAAAGCAACCAAAACTTTTCAAATTATTTTCTCTGCTTAAAAATAAGGTTTTAATTAAAATTGTTCCCCAGTTTATCCATTTATCTTAAAAAGGCAAAGAAAAGAAAAGCATTTACCTTATGTTTTGCTGAATGCTGGATAAGTTCTGTAATTAACACTTTGTCCTGTTGCAACCTCCGCTTCATAAGCTTGGAGCAGTTAATATTAATGGCTTCTAAAATGTGGGATGTATTGTATTCCACAAATGGCCGGCTGTCAATTAGCAGCACTTTTTCTGTTCCACTTTCCAGCAGAGCCACCAACCTCTCAGTAACAATTTGAGTTCCAATCATCTCATGGGCCATGACAACAATCAGTCCTCTTTTTCCACCTCTTCCTTTAATTTGCCACGATGATGTAATGGTGGTGTGCTCAAAGGCTCAGCCACTCCATTGTACTAAAAATGTATGAGGTCAGGCTGGTGGTGACTGGCAAAAGGAGAGTTAAACCCATTTTCAGCAAGAGCCCTCCAACTGAATGTCTCTTTCTCTTCCCGTTGATGTGCTCTTGCAAGGAACTCCTTCCACAAAGCAGCCCCTCACATCTGATTCATAGAGAGATGGCTGGAATAACCATTCCACAACAAAAGATGCTTTGGGGCAGCCAGCGCATTACATCATTCTCTACCTTTGCTCCCTCGCTCCCACAGCTTGCGCTGGACTGACAGCCTACACCAAGAGAGAAAGACAGACAGAAAACAAAACACGAGGTCAGAAAAAAAGAAAGAGCATCAGATTAGAGAGTGTATGGTTCATAATATTTACTCCATTAATCTAATTCCACACTTGACGCACTGTTTCATTTGGACAAACAAAAGGGACAAGTAGGTATGGCTTCAGAGAAAAATACACTGGTGATGATTCAGTTATACCTCAACAGGCAAAAACTATAAGAAAATAAAACACATTCATGAATTATAATTACCTGGGGCCAGGACTACATGACTTGTATGAAATTAGAAAGGCTATACAAAGCAGCCTGAAGTATTATTATCCCAAATGGTTTTTCCATTTTTATTTACTTCTTGAAAACAGTACACAGAACAACAGCCAAGGGTGATTTTAACAATCTCATCTTATCAGGACAAAAACAAAAAACAAACAAAAAAAAAACCCAAAGCCCCACAGTTGCTTGAGAATTACTGTGCTACTACGTGACTGAGTGCACGCACGCAGACACAGACACCAGCGTGCAAACAACAGCCCCTAGAGCATAGGCGGGAAAACAGGTTGCAAAAATTTCAGCTGCCTTTTGAAAAGGATGGACAAAAATGGCTGACTTGCTTGTCACAGCAACTGCCGGGGCTTGTGATGTCCCGAGTTCCTCAGGAGGTAGTGATGCTGCTATGATTTTGGCCTGTTTCCTTCCTGTGACCATTCTGTGAGCTCTAAGTCCCTCAATCTGTCGCAGGCTTATCCTTCACTTTTTTGCACCCTATTCTCAAAAGAATCACTGACTTCTAGCCTTAGAAAATTTTACCCATTACCTGAGACTCTAAGTCAGCCACTCCTGTGTATATATAAAGCCTGTCAAGCTGGATCCAAAGTCTCCCTGTTCCTACCAAACTTCTATAATCAAGTATTTCCTCATTAACACTAATTGGAGTTTGGTGCCCACAATTTGAGCATGACCCTAACCTTCAATGTTCTGAGAGTTCTATCTCCCTTGACACAGCCTTCTTATACAAAATCCTGCCCTGTACCACATAGAACTAGATGTCTACAGTCAGCATTCAACTTTCAAATGATAAACTATCAAATGGCAAAGACTTTGTATTTATTATGCCCACTGACCTTTGCAAATAAGATGCTCCAATTATGACAAGAAAACTCTTGCTCACAAAACAATTTAAGACTTCCAATAGATATTTCATTAACTTTTTTCAGATCAGGATAGTAAAATCTTCAAACATATTCGTGTCATTCTTCCTGTTTTTATACTTACAAATTCAAAACTGAAACACAAAGAGGGCTCAGGATACGAAAGAGGTTGCTTTGCCATTTGCAGAGCACATAACTTCAGGCAAATCACATAAGCCTGTAAGCCAGTTTCGCCTACACAATGCAGATAGGCCTGGCCTTGTCTCCTCACACACCTCTGTTGTAAGGACAAAATTATGAAATTTATCTAAAATTCATAACTAAGAAAACTACACACCACCTAAGGGAGGGAAAATGCTTTCAAATGCATTGGTGGGCAAGGTTGGCTTACACCTAGAATCTAAATGGCACCCTGAGCAGACAAAAGCAGAAGCGATTGCGCCCTCCTACAGTCCTGCTGCAACTTTCCTCACAGAATCTGACACACTGAGTTAGACAATATCTAAGAAATCTCATCTACCTATTTTACAGAACAGCTGCATTAACATAAAACATTTAATTTCTTGTCTTCTAAGAAATAAGCTTCATTATATTTATGTGCTTATTTTTAGTACAGCTTTATGTCAATAAGGTACTGAAGTCGTCTCTTCAATAGAGGAAACAGAGCAGAGAACGTACCCTGGTCAAAGCGCAGACCCAGGCTATAGCCCTGCATCAAATCCTGACAGTTCATGGCAATGTAAGTCCCGGACTCAGACTGTCTGACTCTCAAACAGGACTTCTACTACTAGGTTACCCAGTTGTCCCTAAGTACCTATTCCCATAATAGAGCCGACTGGGAAAGAATAACACAGCTTGTCCATGAGGTGCCCAAGTGGCACAGAAAGTGGAAACCAGAGACCAAGAGTGAGTTGGTTCCAACAGTGACGCTGAGACTCAGAGTCTGATTGGCTCCTGTCGATGATAAAATCGGGATGGGACAAAGCAGTGATCTGGGTTAGCAGATCAGGGGACAAAGGAATGAGAGAGAGGACAGCAAACATGCACAAGTTGAATTTAAAAAGGGAAGTTGAATTTGTAAACTGTCATCCTTGCTTCCCACCCGCAAATGGTTCTACACAGCAGAAAATGATCATCCTTATCAGACAGAACTAGAGTCAGCCATTGCGGACACAAAAAGACCCTTTCCATGGCCAAGGAAGGGTGTGGTCAAAGTGACTCTAATATGAGCATGTAACTGAACCGGAGCAGGAAGGTCAGGTGTGGATTAAGCTGCGGCTCTTGGTGCCGGGCGAAGGCCTCCTGCACACTTCTATGCCCAAGGTCTGATTCTCCCTAGACCCCAACTGAGTACAAGAGCCAGAGCTGTGGCAGGGGACTGTGGAGTGTGTGGTAACAATGGCCTTGACCTTGTTCATTTACGGCTAAAGAATCTTGGTTAAATCCCTATCCTTAGCTACAACTTTAACTGTAAAAATTAATCTGCATTCACTGTTCATTCTGAAGAAAGTCAATAACCTCAGATCAGGGATGTGCCTGTTACAACTTTGCATCCAAAATCTTTTCCATTGGTAAGGATGTAAAAGATGAGCAGAGTATTTATACTATTAGTAAAACGACCTGCCCAAAATTTGTGTAAGAATTAGTCAAAAAGAACAAAACTGCTTAGACTGGCTGACAAGAGCCCGGACACAGCGGTGCTCAGCTGTAATGTCAGGTACTCGGGAGCCTGCGGGGGCAGAAACCACAAGCTTGAGACAGAGAAGCAAGACTTCACCTCCAAAACAAGGGATAAGGATGGAGCTCAGTGACAGAGTTCTTGCCTCATGTGCATGTAGCCCGGGGATCAATCCTCAGCAGTGAAAAGAAATCAGGACAGATCAGCTTTGGCTATTTACTCAGCCAATTTTTATAGTCTGGTTTCTCTTCAGATTGTATAAATCTTTCACCTTTTACTTAGCCACATTTTAAAGCTTTAATTTGCTGGCATTTTAATAGGTAATATATTCATATAGTTAATCGTCTACAATGTATGTAATATGAATAGTTGTAGTTTTTTATGTTCATTATGTTTAGCTGAATGTGTGAGAAACTGCTTTTAGCCATGTGTGGTGGCACAGGCCTGTAATCCAAACATTCAGGAGGCTGAGGCAGGAGGAGCACCATGAGCTTGAGGCAAGCCAGGGTTACACAGTGAGCTCAAGGCCAGGCTGAACATAGCAAGATCTTCTCTCACACATTCATGCATACACACATACACACAAGCCAAGTGTAACAACCACCCCCCCAAATATATTTAAATGAAAAAATATACTGAAAATCTTCCTCTAAGATTTGTCCTTTATCTGCTCAACTTCCCACCCTGCCCTCTAACTGGAAACAGTTTCTTTTGATCTTTTCCAGAGATTTTTTTTAATGAATAGAAACTAAAATACAAATATGTAGTCCTTTCCCTATCAAATGAATACGCAGTATGTAGTTTTTGCATCTTGCTCTTCCACTTATAATACTTCAAATTTTATTTTCTTCAACATTTACTTAGAAAGTAGACCAATCCATAAATCCATAGATCTTTTATCCTTTTGCAAATCTGAATAGAACATGCAGAAATACATAACCTTCAAAGATAGCTCCTCCATCCCCGCAGAACTGCAGCTGCTCCGTCAGCTGCCCACGGAGGTACCTACAAGCTAAAGTACTTCCATGGCAGCGAGCTCAAACAGCAGAGTACTGCCATGCTAATGAGGATCCCCTGCAACTGCTGACTGCAAAGAAGGCTAACATGTCACAGGCCACATTCATGGCCTTACGAAAATTATCTCTCAGAGGTCACCCTGAACCATTAAAGCAGTATTTATCATATTAAGGAGAGGAACTTTCACCAGAGCTACCAAACAAAATAATTTCAAAGTATCCCAAAGTCAGAAATAACAGATTTAGATTTTTTTTACTGAGCCATACAGATAGGCTGAGGCAGCATTTTAGTGTGACAAAATTACTATACAAATCGGAGGGGGAAGACAGACACATCCGTAAAGAGATGCCATTTCTGGTATACTTTAAATTTCAGAAATTACTTATGTTTCATATTTTATAGCACTTGATATTAACGTAAGCTTATAAAAGCTTTCTCCTTTGAATATACATTTTTTGAAGTCTGTTTTTGTTTTGTTTTGTTTTTCTGGCAGAACCGGGGATTGAACTCAGGTCCGTAAGCTTGCCAGGCAAGTGCTTATTCTACTGAGCCATCTCCCCAGTCCTTTCTGTATTTTATATGTGATTTATTTCTATTTTACTGTTTTGGATTTCACTTACCTAAAACCATGTATCTATGACTTTATAATAGAAGTCACTGGAATTTACTGAAATTCACTGTATCCAACTTTGCAAAAATATACTAATGAACTACACTACTACACTAGTCAGTTACATTTGACCTAAGTCTAATGACAACAAGTGAGGCCTGTTTTAATGTAAGGATATAAAGTTTGACTAGAAAAGAACCAATTATTTACCAGTAAGGAGATAATAGTACAATTTATTTTTATCTTCATTACTTATAGCCTTCACAGTTAGTGACTGACTAGAATTTTTTTCAAGATTTTTAAATAATTCTATTAAACATCTTCCTCTTCTCTGATGAGGCATTTTCCCTTCAACTTCCTAAACAGGGTTCTAGATGAGTCATACTGACACTCCTACTCCAATTTCTTTCTGCCAAGAACAGCAGCTTATCTGCTCGAGGCACTGCTGCCCTAACCTATCCACTCCCAAGGCCTACAGCAGGTAGGGAAGGCATGAGTCCCCATAAATATTTCCAGTGAGGGTCTGAAAGAAAAGTGGAGTCCACTAGGAGGCAGGGGCTCCTACTCAGACAGGTATGCTTCCACTTCAAACATTTCCTTCTACAAACAGAAAGTCTCAGGGGAAGGAATAAGATTCTGTGGTTATGGGGTGCTTCAAAGCACTCTTTTGTGAGGTGAGGGATTTAGCTTTATTTGGTTGGGATAGAGCTCAAGTTCAAATTCTCAAGAGTTTATGGAAAGGATATAATCAGGTGAGAATTTACTTTTAATAAACTATAAGCCAGACTTAAATTTTTTCCTTCCAATAAAAGTGAAAAAATAGACAACAAAATATACCAACCAACCTTTCAGCAAAGCCCTAAATATAAGACTTTCAGTAAAAGGAAAAAAAGGGACCTGGTTTGGAGCTCAGCAGTGCAGCACCTGCCTGGCAAGTGGTAGTTCAATTCCTGGGACCAAAAACAAAAGAGGAAGAAAGGAGCCTATACTATCTAGAAGCAAGAACACCTCAGGCTTTAGCCATCTTTTTTTTTTTTTTTTTTTTTTTTTTTGGCAGAACCAGGGATTGAACTCAGGCCTTTGCGTTTGCCAGGGAAGTGCTTATTCTACGGAGCCATCTCCCCAACCCTCTATTACTGTCTTGACCACATTGTCTTACCTAAAACTTGAGAACACATATTCTTTTCTTCTAAATTTATTTGGTACAGGGTCTCACTATGCAGCTTGGATTCATAGTGATCCTCCTGTCTCAGCCTCCCCAGTGCTGGGATTATAGGTGTGAGCCACCATGCCTGGGGTTCCAGGGCCGGCACAGCATGCAGTACCAGGGATCAAACTCGGGTCCTAGCACTTGCCAGGCAGGGCTTAGACCACCGAGCTATCTCCCCAGCCCAAGAACACATATTCTGACAATTGACAGTCATAGCAGAATAGACTACCCGAAGGAAAAATGTCTAGATGGTCGGAGACACGGCCCCAGCCATCCCTCATGGACATGCAGCACTATGGAAAGCCCCTACTCTGAGCAGAAGCTGAAGATGCTTATACAGACCTTAAGGACTTACAAATGAAGGCTGGACTAACAGCCAGCCCCAAGAGCAACTATAACGTCTTTGCTGTTAAGCACAGGCCCAAGCAGAGGTGGTCAGATCTGTGGGAAGCCGCTACCAAGTCTCTGCTAGCCAAGAGCACAGCACTCTTGGCACTGGTCTGCACGGGGCAGGGTCTTTCTCCTTAGAATGCTCCCTGTTTCCTCTCCCCGCCTACTTCACCAGCCTCCCCTACACTAAGGGCTTCAGGAAACTTTCTCACTTCTCCGTTGAAACACACATGAAAATACTGGAAAATGGGGCCAGTGAGACAGCTCAGCAGATTAAAGCACCTGCTTAGACAAGCTCAGGAGGACCACAGTTCGATACCTAGCACCACATGCCACGTCAGGCCCACCCCCAGGGTGGGCTGAGCTGGCCAGAGTCTGGAGAGTCCAGGCATAGTGGTGCATGCCTGTAATCCCAGCACTGGAGAGGCTGAAAGCAGCAGAATCACAAGTCCGAGCTGCACAGTGAGACCATGCATCAACCAAATACGTTAAAAAAAAATACTGGAAAAGACCTATATTTGCAAGGAGACTGGCTGAGTGACTTAAATGACGATAAATCCTATAACACAGTATCACGCAACATTCAAAAAAGTTGATTGCCTACTAATGCCTTGCAAGTGTGTTTCTTGATAACTAAAGATGGTCAAGACACATAACCATAGAATAGTCAGAGAATAAAATCAATGAACCAGAGAATAAAATCAAGTCACACATGGTATGTACAGAACTGCAAACACCTTCATATGTACAAACACACATGAACACACAAGATAGAGATTATATAACGATAATAGCTTTACTTAGGCCATTAATTCTTTTCCATAGTCTTGGAAAGCATAAAAAATTTTATTACCAAGCATGACATATACACAGTATAAGTATTAACACAGGTCCTGACTTTCTTCACTTTCACTTTGCTTTTGTTTGCTGTACTGGATGCGGAATGTAGGGTCTTGCAACTGAGCTACGTTTCCAGCCTCCCTCCTCCTTTTCTGAGACAAGCTCTTACTAAGTCACTACATAGCGTAAACAGGGCTTCAAGTTGGCAGTCCTCCTGCCTCAGCTTCCTAGCATACTGGGATTACAAGCATACAGCCCATGTTGCTCCTGTCATACTTTCAAGATTGCTAAGAAAAGTTTGGTGCATGCAGCGTAAGATGAACAAACACAACACACAGACGTTTGAGGTCACCTTCAAGGTGATAGTTGAGTCACTACCTCACAAAACAAAGATTTTAGGGCTTGGCGCTACAGTACTTATCTAGAATTCACAAGGCCATGGGTTCTATCCACAAGGCCACGAAAATTAAATTCTGCGTATTTATTTTTAATTTTTGGTGAGCTGAAGATTGAACCCAGCTCCACGCACATGCTAAGCACATACTCTACTACTGAACTACATTCCCCAGGCCCCCACCCCCACATTAAGTTTAAATCACACACTTGTGACGATAAACCTGGAACTTAAAATAGGTCAACGGGGGTATAATTCTTAATACAAAACTCCATATCCAAAGGATTTATAGCTAATATTTTTCCTACTATATCCTTACTATTCTTAAAATGTGTTTCAATTGATAAAAATCTCCAAAATAAACGGCCTTGAGGCATCACACATGCGACACAGTGTGATTTTCATTGCTCACAGGAAAAGTGACGTTCCTCTAACCAAGCGCATGCCGTGGCTTCCGTCACTCTCCTCCACTCTCCTGCAGACAGGCACAGGGCTTGAACACATTCCAGGCGTGGCCTTCAAGCCCAGACCACACCTGCTTCCAAGGCCCTGGGGCTAAAAATAACTCTGGGGCCTCAAACATGGGACTCCAGCCAGACCCGGGGTAGCTGCCGGCCCCTTGCTCAGCCCCACTGACAGTAAAAGCAGGAGCCACAGAAGGCTCCAGTCCCAAGAACAAACACCACAGACTTCCTCCTCCAGTTCTCCTCCTGCCAATTACTCACACCCTAGACCTGCTGGGTTTCTTTGCTCAGCGGGACCAAAACTAATCCTAGGAATTTAGAAACAAGATTTTATGATTTTTTCCCTTTTTTTTTTTTTTTTTTTTAAATAGAAACAAATTGTTGACAAGGACTCAGGAGACCTTGCTCCTAATCTCAGCTCCTCTACTAAAACGCAAAAGTGGCACGTATGTGTCACCTGACATCCCCAACCCTGCATTTTCACAACCTGTAGAATGAGGAATCCCCCGAGCACTACCACCTAAGGATTATTTCACTGAGAACATAAGACAAGGCTGTAAGTGCATCTTAGGTCTCAGGAAACAGCACCATGACAGGGACCGAGCTGAGCCATAAGCAGTTATGCTTCGGTGCTGAACGGCGTACATGGAACTGTTCCAGACAACTCCTTTTACGGAGGGGGACAGCTCAGCCTTGCTCAGAAAATGACCTCCACCTCTACAGCAGCCCCATAACACACAGCCACCTCGGGCACACCCGGCACAAAAGAAAGAAGAGGAGGCCGCGTGGCAGGTGAAGCGAGCCACAGCACCAGCGGTCACTGCTGTGGGACGCCAGCCCGTGCTGCTCCAGCCACTGCACCTGTCTCCACACCTTCCCTCTGGAGCCCTGGACTCCTCAGTCAGGAAGCTGAAGCGAGGCACAGAGAAACATAGCACTGCAGGCGTGAGGAGACCAAAGGCAGGGCCTCCCAAGGCGGGTGTGCGCCTGTTCTCTGCCCTCGCCCCTTGGGCTTTTTTTACTTTTCCCCTTTCCTGCTTATCTTTTCCCCTTAATTTGACTATCATATCATTTAACTGCAGGTCTGTGTCCCTCAGAAATAAAGTCAGTGGAGCATGGTGGTACAGGCCTGTACTCAGGGAGCTAAGGTAGGAGTGCTGTCAATTTGAGGTCCATGCTACGGTGAGTTCAAGGCCAGCTTGAACTACATAGCCAGACTCTGTCTTTTAAAATTAAAAAAAAAAAAAAAAAAAAAAAAAATCAGAGTAAAAAATGTTAGGTAATTACAAACCTCCTATCTTCACTCCCAATAAGTCTGTTGGCTAATTGTCAAAAAGGACTTCCCACACAATCTGAATAGCAAAATAAATAGCTACGGGTTAGGTCTCACAGAAAATGAATGTAATTGAGTTTAAATTTTTTAAATAAGGAACTTCACACAAAACACCTGCTCTACAATGAAAGTCCAAAAGGTTGGTGTTTGTTTTTTTCTTAGGTCATTTTGTTATCTTTGCACAGTGCAGTACTTTGCCCTCTATAAATCCTGGGCGTGAGGTCCAGTCAGGCCCAGACACGCCACGTGCAACAATGAGCACCCTTCTACCCACACCTCCAATCCCTGCTGGAAAATACCAAGGTCTGCCTCAGCTTAAGTCAGGTTGTAAATCAATACACAAAGCACTGTGGGGAAAGGGGGTAGATGGCAGCTCACTGACAAGAGTAAATAGCTCAGAATGATGTTTTGAACAAACAGAAAAAGATAACGAGCTAGGAGGATGTACAGTAAATGAGAAAGAAAGGCTTCCTGGAAAAATGTAAGTTTCAGGACAATTTTGAAGGAAAACAGGAACATGAACTTCCAGGGAGAGGAGAGGGGAAAGGAGGGGAGGGCAAAGTGAGCATTGTGTACAAGTTCAAGTTTTATAATTCAGGTCACTGTTTATAACCCAGAAGAATGGGACATAATAAACAGATGACAGAAGGTAAAGCAGAACATAAACAGAAGTAGACTCTGGATATTGGCATTATGGGTAATTTTCTTGTTTTATTTCCTATTCATGAAAATTACAGAAAATAAAAAATGTGGAGATCTAAATGTATTTTCAGGTAAGACCAAATTCTCCAATGTCACAGCCTCTACAGTTTCCAAAATAATAAAACTTCACCTTCAACGAAAGACCAGAAACATATGCTAGGGACAAAAGCCCATTGTGGCTTAATATGGTCGACAGGGCCTGGCTTCTAATCTTCATCAGTTTTTTATATGCAGATGCATCAAGAAAAGATATTTAAGGGTTGGAAGGTGACAAGATACAGTTCAAGTGCCAGGCATGGTGGCACATATCTGTAATCCCAGCACTCAGGAGACTGCAGCAGGAAGATCACTGTGAGTCTGAGGCCAGCCTGGCATACCAAGGGAGCTCAAGGCCAGCCTGAACTGCATAGTGAAATCCTGCCTCAAAAAGACAGAAAAAGGTTGAAGCTCAGGGTTCCCCAGTAAATGGATGCAAGTTACATAAATTGTTCTATCTAGAATTTCCCAATATTCATTTCCTATACAATCCCTTGGAATTAATTCCTCACTCTACATGTAAACTTCATTTAAGATAATGGAAATCAGCATTTACGCTCCAACCAAGCAATCCATATTAGACATTCCCATCCTTCTCAAGGTTGGTCCAATAGTTATTTTTTGAGAAGGGTGATATTCAATCAGAGTAATTTTTATTCATACCATAACTTATCATATACAACAGAAGAAACCCTGCACTAGAAAGTGGTCATTCAGCTACCTATTTCTAACTCAGGGTTCACTCACTTATACAACAGTTTTTGAGCATCTATAGATTGTACAAGGTTTTTTCCTCAAGTACCTTCAGAAAATACACCTTTCTATTTCATAAGCAAAAAAGAAACTTGTATATAAATGTAAGGCTCCCTTTTCCCCTCTGCTGTATTAGAACTTCCAGCGGTGGGGCCCGGGATATGGTTCAAGTAGAATAAGTGCTTGCCTGGCAAATACAAGGGCCTGAGTTCAATCCCTGGTTCTGCCAAAAAAAAAAAAAAAAAAAAAAAAAAAAAAAAAAAAAAAAAAAAACTTCCAGAGGCAATGTCTAGAAGTCAAAAAGGGGAGGTGACACATCTCAGCAGTGTGTATTTACTCTGGATGCTCTCCTACTCCAACTCCTCCGGGTGCTACACAGTCTCTTTGTATTCACAAATAACCTCTGGCCAAGGGAAGTTTAGAGGGACCAGGACGTGGCCAGCCAGCACTTTCCTACTAATTCTAGAGGCAACTTCCTTTCGCCCAGTCCCTGAAGACTGGCTGCTTCCTGCCAGGAACCACTCAGCACAATTCATTTTCAGGAGGCAGACAGGTTGCCGAGTCTTACCATGGCCCTGACTTTATAAAGGGGACAGAGAAGGGAAGCCAGTTCATCTTCTCTCAGACCACAGGTACATCCAGTTCCCTTCCTGAAAACAAATACAAAGAGAAGAAAGCAGCCCCGGCTCTAAGCTGACTGTTACCTGACAACACTGCACTGAAGTTATTTGTACCCAGCAGTATCTCCCTTAAAGCATAAGCAGGAAAAATAAGAGAATCATTATTAAAATTAATTTTACTGGAAAGTCCAGTATGACAAGCAAATGACATTAATTCTCGGGAGTTCATCCAACATGCTAACTGTAGAAAGAATCTGGCTGTAGAGACGCATGCCCCTCAAGCTTTCTTAGTCTACAATCTATTTCAGAGTGACAGAACCATCTGGTCTGTTTCCCTATCAACTGTTTCTCTGGCTACATGTGATGCACTACAAACCCTAGAGGAAATAGTGAAGCAAGTTCCACACATTACAGTGAGACATGAGGCTTAGAACAGAACATGGACACAAGAGGGTTGAAGACATACACACAAAAACTTGTACAAGAATGTTCACAACAGCATTATACAAGACTAAACGGTCCATCAACTAATGAATGGTTAGACAAAATGTAGTTTATCTAAACAATGAAGTATTATTCAGCCATAAAAAGGAAAAGGAATGAACACTGATACCTGCTACACTATGGATGATTTTTTTTTTTCAGTACCAGGGATCAAATTCAGGACTTTGTGCTTGCCAGGCAGGCACTTATGGCACTGGGCTATATCCCTGGCCCACTATGCTATCTCTGCAGCCCTACTATGGATCAATCTTGGACACAAGTAAAATATCAGTTGTCAGGGGCTGAAGGAGCAAGGCGTAGAATGTAAGTATGTAATATGTATGGTTTTACAGGTGAAGAAAATGTTCTGGAAACCCAGGCATGGTAATCCTTGCATTCTGGGAGGCTGAGGCAGGAGGCTAAGTTTGAATCCAGCCTAGGCAACTTAGCAAGACTATCTCAAAATAAAAGAATAAAACAAAAAATTTTAAAGGCTGAGCATGTAGCTCAGTATATCAGGAAATGGGGAAGGAAGGAGAAATGGAGGGAAGGAGGAAGGAAGTCAGGGGACAAGGAAGGGAGAAAGAAAAGGGAGCAGGCAGACAGGAGGGAGAAGAGGCATGAAGGGCAGGGAAAAGAAAAAGGAAAGAAAAATATCTGGAATGGTGGTGATGGGTGCATAATTTTGAACATACTAAAAGTTATAGGCCTTAAAAATATGAACTTCATGGTAACGAATTATGCACTTTGAAAGATGAATTTTGCGGTTGTGAACTCTGTGATCTCATGGTTGCCTAGGCTAGCCTCCAATTCCTGAGCTCAAGCAATCTTCCTGTCACTGCCCCCGAAGTTGTTAGGCTGTAGTGTATCTACAAATTTTTAAGGGGTAAATGTTATGGCAGATGATATATATTTCTATGTGGCTTTTATACATACATACACATTTTTTTCTTTTTAAAGCAGGTCAAAAACTATTCCAAATGAAAGGAAATTAGAAGGACACATGAGGTAGAACGCTCGCTGGGCATTCGTGAGACCCTGCGTTTGATCTCCAACACTGCAGAGAGAGAGAGAGAGACACGTGACAAGCAAATACAGTGCGTTCTTCTCATCTGAATCCTGGTGCAGCAAGTGAGAGTCTGCATCCCCCCAGCAGGTGAAGCTCTGACCCCACAGCAATAGTACTTGGCAGTGGGGCTCTGAGGGACACTAAGATGACCAGGGCAGAACCTCCGCAAACGCACCGGCACCCTCGTACGAGGTGCTCCAGAAAGCGCTCATGTCCTGGTTTTGCCTGGTGAGCACATGGCGAGAAGACAGCAGTCTGCAGTCCACGGAGGGCCCTCACCCAAACCAGACCACACCTGTACCCTGAGCTCTGATTTCCAGCCTCCAGAGCTGTAAGAAGTTAATTTCTGTTATTCATAAACTACCTGGTGCATGGTAATTTGTTATAGCAATATTAACTTACTAAGGCTGTCCTAAAAAATAAAAGGCTTTCAACAGTATTATTGGTCATCTGCAGGCCTGGAAGACAAATGGTTAGTCTAAAGTCAGCGGTAGGGTTACTGTGGTTGGTAGCTCCTTGTGGGTAGGAAAATGCCCTCCTCTGGAAACCTGCCGAAGTTCTTGAGTCTAGAAGACCAAAATATGTACAATGCATTCTCAAATGGTTGAGCAAGATATATCAGGCAGACAGATGAAGACAGGTCAATGAAAGAACAAAGGGAATACGTTGTTAACAGTAGCTGCTGTTCTCTTATCTCTCCTGTAATTTAAAATTAGTAAATACATACTCAAAGAAATTCTAATTCTAATCATTCTCTTATATAAATATTTGTCCAAGGGTATTTGCCTAAGAATATCCACTCACTTCCTCCCTTCCTCCCTTCCCCATTCTTTCCCCAGGCCCTTCATACTGAGCTACATCGCCAGCTTTTAAAATTGTTTTGTTTTAGAGATAGTCTTGCTAAGTTGCCCAGGCTAGATCTAAACTTGTTATCCTCCTGTCCAGCCTGCCAGAGCTATGCACAATATTGCTCACTGAAGCAAGTTTATAATTGTACAATGAAACGACTTCAACCAGGCGTGGTGGCACATTCCTGTAATCCCAGAACTCAGGAGGCTGAAGCAGGAGGGCCACCATGAGTTTGAGGCCAGCCTGGGCTACACAGTGAGTTCAAGGCCAGCCTGAACTACGTAACAAGGCCCTGTCTCAAAAACTAAAACAAAAGATTTCAAAGGCAGTATACAATAAGTTGGATAAATATTTTACTGGTGTAGTATATCATACAGCTATCTAAAACCAAAAATGTCTATGTGTTGACATAATTTCCAAAAGTACACCTTTTGTGAAGGGGAAAAAAAGGGGGGGCATGGGAAGAAAGGTTTTATCCTTAACAAAGGCAATAAAAAAAATTCAAGAACCCTAGGAATAATTTAAATGAGGTAGGAAAGAACTGTGCTGCTACGAACATGCTTGTGTGTGTCTTTTAGGGACCCTAAATACTCCTAAGATGGATACTTGTGCATACTTCTGAGCGTATCTGCTAGGTTAGGGGTGTGGTAAGCATGATTTTCCCTCCAGAATTTTTGTCTTTTTGAGACAGAGTTTTGCTATGTAGTTTAGGATGGCTTCAAATCACAGTGACCCTCCTACCGCAGCCTCCCAAGTGCTGGGATTGTGTGTGCCACCACACCCGGTGTAAGCATTTTATATGGACACCGCCAAACGGTCTTCCAAAGCAGCAGCAGTCCACCATTGGCAGCCTGCTGACACTCGGTACTTTCAAGGTTTTTTTTTGTTTTTTTTTTTTGAGGGTTTTGGTACCGACAATTGAACTCAGGACCTCCACTTGCCAGGCAGGTGCTGTGCCACTGAGCTATATCCCTGGCCCACTTTCAAGTTTTGAATTTTTGTTGATTTTGGTTTTTTGCGGATAAGATCTTACTCTGTAGTTCAGGCTGTCCATGTAGGCCAGACTGACCTCGAACTCGTCATGATTTGCCTCAGCGTCCTGAGTGCTGGGACTACAGGCATGCATGACCATGCCCGGTTATTTGAAGTTATTTATTCTGGTGTACAGTGATAATTCACTATGGTTTAAGTCAGTATTTTTTGATAACCAATGTGGCTGAGAAGCTTTGATTTTGTTAGTCTTGCACATTAGATACACAATTAAGAACTGGCTTTTCTGTCTGATATGAGGTAGGGGCTCAAAATTAGTTGGTTTTTTGCTTTTTATTCTTTTCCATGATCCAGGTTCATGTATTAAAAGACCTTTCTTTAAACACTGCTGCACTATAACGTCTTAATCATAAACTAAGTATAAAGATTTAAGGTCTTTACTCCAATGGTCTAGTTATTTCATAATGCATATCCCATTATGTGGATCCCGAAATTGTTCTTTCACTTTACCTTGGCTACCTCTGCTGTTTGTATTGCCATCTAAATTTTAAAACCGACTTATATGAAGGTTTTAGACATGTTTCATTACATTTATTCCTAGACATTTGATATTGGTACTGTGATGTCATCTCCTAAAAATGTCACTTCCGGATGACTATTACACAGAAATACATGCTCTGTATATTAAGCTGGAATCTAGTAATGTTACTGAATTTACTTTTAAAATTATTTTTAACTTAAAGTAAAATTCACACTTTTGCTTGTCAAGTCCTATGGGTTTTGATCAAATGTACAGAGAGATGTAACCACAATTAAAATACTGAACAATTACATCACTCAAAAAAAAAAAAAAATCACTCTGTCCCACCTTGCAAGATGGCGGGCAAAAAACCTGAGAAGTCAGACACTAAAGAAAAGAAACCCAAAGCCAAGAAGGCTGCTGCCAGTGGCACTGGTAAAAAATGTAAGGTGAAGCCAAAAAAGTCCAAGGGGCAGCCCCACTGCAGCCAAAATCCTGTCCTGGTTAGAGGAATTGGTAGGTACTCCCAATCTGCTATGGATTCCAGAAAGGCTCTGTACAAGAGAAAGTACGCAGCTGCTAAATCGAAGGTTGAGAAGAAAAAGAAGGAGAAAGTTCTTGCTATGATCACAAAATCAGTCGATGGGGACAAGAAAGGAGGTAAAGCTTTCTTGGGTGGTTAAGCTTTGAAAAATGCCTAGATATTACCCTACTGAGGATGTGCCCCAAAAGTTCTTAAACCACAGCAAGAAACTCTTCAGTCAGCATGTGAGGAAACTTTGAGCTAACATCACTCCTGGCACCATCTTGATCATCCTCACTGGGCATCACAAAGGCAATAGAGTGGTCTTCCTGAAGCAGTTGGCCAGCGGCTTGCTACTGGTGACTGGACCTCTTAGCTTTGTGTTCCTCTAAGAACACACCAGAAATTTGTCATTGCCACCTTCACAAAAATTGGTATCAGCAAAGTGAAAATCTCCAAACACCTCCCTGCTGCTTACTTCAAGAAGCAGCTGTGGAAACCCAGACACCAGGTGGGTAAGATCTTTGACACCAAGAAAGATAGACAGCAGATTTCTGAGAGC
This sequence comes from Octodon degus, assembly GCF_000260255.1. Taxonomy (NCBI): domain Eukaryota; kingdom Metazoa; phylum Chordata; class Mammalia; order Rodentia; family Octodontidae; genus Octodon; species Octodon degus. The sequence continues at coordinate 2,944,730 of NW_004524588.1, forward strand.
AGCACAAGGTGGATCAGAAAGCACTGGACTGGCCAGGAAGATGGCTCAGTAGAATAAGCGCTTGCCTGGCAAGTGCAAGGGCCTGAGTTCAATCCCCAGTTCTGCCAAAAAATAAAAAAATAAAAGAAAGCAGTGGACTCACAGATTTTACCAAAAGTCAAAGCTGTTCTTCAGCTCCTGGGCTACCTGTGATCCATTTTTGCTCTGACAAATGGAATTTATCCTCATAAATTAGTGTTCTAAATTTCTTACTAAGAACCTAACTAAATAATTGATACATTTAAAAAAAGAAGCATCCTTCATGCAGCCAGCACCTTCTCTCCGTCCTAATCACCAATAACGGTGCTGTTCCCCACTCTGGAAAGCCTGCCTTTCTGGAATACAACTTAAACAGAATCACACAGTGGACAGCCTTCTGAGCAGTTTCTTTCACTTATCCTAATACTTTAACATTCCAAGTTACTGATCACTTACCAGTGTTTGCTCCTTTATACTGCTGAGTAGCGTCACATTATAGAGACTGCAGTTTGCACATTCATCTGCCTGTTAAAGGACATTCAGGTTGTTTCCAGTGATTATGCTTAAAGCTGTATAAACATTTGGCTGCTATTTATTTATTTATTTATTTATTGGCGGAACCGGGGATTGAACTCAGGTCCTTGGTCTTGCCAGGCAAGTGCTCTATAAACATTTGAGTACAAGTTTTTGTGTGAATATAAACTTTCACTTAAGTATATACTCAGGTAAGTGTATACTTAGTGCTATACAAAACTGGCCAAATATTTCCCAAATTTTGCATTTCTGCCAGCAATGCATGAAAATTCTACTTGCTTTGATCCTCATCAGAACGTGGCATTGTCACACACTTTGTTTCTGCTTCTTCCGCCATTCTAGAGCTGTCCAGTGTTGTATCACTGTGCCTTTATTGTGCCCTTCCCTGTTAACCAAGGAGCACCACATCAGGTGTTCTTTGCCCTCTGTATGTCTTCTTCAGCAAAGTGCTTTCAAACCTTCAGGCCTTACTTTCACTGGTTGCTTGTATCCTACTGTAGGGTTTTATTTATACTCTAGATAGAAGTCCTTAATGTATTCCAGTTACAAGTATGTTATAAAAAGTCTGTATAAATCATACACAGGACAAATCATACTTTGTCATATGCATGATTACAGTGTTTTCTCCCAAACTCTAGCTTGCCTCTTCATTATCACAACGGCACCACTGGCAGAGCAACTTTTTAATTTTGAGGAAGTCCAGTTTCTCAAGGTTTTTCTTCTATGCATCATGTTTATGGTATCACATATAAGAACTCTTTGCCTAACTCAAGTCACAGAGTTTTCACCTCTGTTTTCCTCTACCAGTTCTATAGTTTTACGTTTTACATTTAGGTCAGCAACCCATTCTGAATTAACTTGTGTATAAGGCATACGCTCAAGTTTAGTACTGTTTTGTTTTGACAGAGATGTCCAATAGTTCCAGCACAGTGTCTCCACTAGGAGAGAAAAACCATAGCTGCTACACTGCCTTCATACCCGTCAGGATGGCTACCACCAAAACAACAGTAGCAACTGTCCACAGCATACGGGGAAAGCAGAATACCTGCACACTGCTAGGATTAGAGAAGTTGTAAAATGGTGCAACTGTCAAGGAAAGCAGTAGGAATGCTCCTCAAAAAATAAAACTACAAATTATGTAGCAATTCCATATGCTATGTGTGCTCAGGTATATGAGCTTTACATATACCTTTTATAACATTTAGGAAGTCCTTCCTATTTTTGTGTGTTAAAACAGGCATCATATTTTTGTATGTGCTCTGTCTGTATTCACTAAGATAATCACCTTATTTTTCTTTTATTTACTGTCAACATGATGAAGAATATTGACTTGTGAATACCATCAAAAGATTTTTACGTAACCATTCTGTTTACTCAGAAAATCTAATTCAATATTATATAAGTCATGATCAACTCTTACATTATTCTAACAACAGGCAGGAACGTAGAGACATAACTATTACTCTTATGTTTAATGCTTGGATTCTGAAGCATCTGAAAAGAAAAAAGAACTGTGATTACCAGTGAGATTAATTATGGTACAACATATGCTTTTAGAAACCAGAAAGAAAATTATATTAGGGAGATGCTGTATTTCACATACAATGTAAATGAATGGATGAACGCTGAAAATTCTGTACTTGTAATTTTCATGTTATATATAAATTTATGAAGTGGTAACACTTGGAGGGGAAATTTTACAGCTTTAGGAATGATGACATTAATGAATTCTGGCTGCTACCACTCACAAGTTAGTTTTTTTTATTTTTATTTTTTATTTATGTGTGTGTGTGTGTGTGTGTGTGTGTGTGTGGCATGTGGTGCTGGGGATTGAACCGCAGTCCCTGTGCTTTGTTAAGCTTGTTCCAAATAGGTGCTTTAGACCACTGAGCCATCTCACCAGCCTCACAAGTTAGTTTTAACATTTTACTTTGACTCTGTTCTGTTGGCTGTGTTTTGCACAATGACCAGGCCACAAGCAGATGGACGGGTGGTGATGGGGAAGCTTGAAAGCCCTAAATTAGTGTTTATTTATTTTATTTTTTGTGGTACCAGTGATTGAACTCAAGACCTTGCGCTTGCCAGACAGGCGCTTATGCCTCTGAGCTATACCCCAGCCTCGAAAGGCCTAAAAATTTACAACAAAATTGTCACAGTGCTACCTACCAGATGCATTTTCAACCCTTGGGTCTATTGTATGACCCAGGTGAAGAAGGCTCTTGGGTGGCTCCCTGCCATGTCGGCTTTTAGGGTGGCTTCAGCACCCTGCACGAGCTCCCTCCTTTACTACACCCGCTGCATTGGGCATTCTCACAGAGAGGGGACTGACGATGTTCTATCAAGACGTGGCGACAGAGCAGACGACAATGCAGATGACACAGCTGCTCAGGTGCCAAGGCGTGCGGGCCTAGAAAGTGCTGGCCGCACCACAGTCCCTACTAAGACCCCACCCACTCTGCACTGCCACGCTTGCCTCTTGCCCGCGCCCACCCAGCCGGCTGCATTCTGCATACTTCATTCCTCCCTGAGTACTGTCAGCAAAAGCATTTAAGTCATCACAACAGATGGCAGTAACAGAAAACAAAATGAGCTCCGTAAGGACTAGGTATCTGTCAGTATCTTTAACGTCCAAAAAAAAAAAAAAAATCTAATACTTGAAACCTAAAAGTAATTACAAGCCTATATCAGCACCCTTCAACAACCACTACGATTACACAACTTCTTCCTTCAATTACTACCATGACAGCACTATCTCTGTGAGAGCCCTGGGCAAGCACAACATCAATCTGCTGGGTGCGTGTTTATTTAAGCCTGGCATTTAATAGTCATGAATATAGCTACTGAGGGGGATTGAACTCAGGACCCTGCACTTGCCAGGGAGGCACTTATTCTACTGCGCTATCTCCCCAGCCCCTATATAGCTATTCTTAATAGAAGTTTTTAAATTATCTGAATTTGAACTGTTGTTCTGTTTTATGTATTGAATGCTAAAACAAATACACTCTGCAATGAGGTTTTTCTCTTCTGTTTCCTCAGGACTGTGAACATATTTCAAAAACAAGCAAGCAAGTACTGCTGCATATTCATTTCCATGATAAAGTACAAGTTCTATCCCTCTACAACAGACCCACTATAACAAGGATTGTACGCAGCAGCAGTTAAAGAATTAATCTTTAGGCCGCACGTGGTGTACATGCCTGCAATCCCAGCACTCAGGAGGCCGGGGCAGGAAGATCTCTACAAGTTCAAGATCAGTCTGGGCTATCTAATGAGTTCAGGAGCAGCCTGACCTACAGAGGAAGATCATGTCTCAAAACACACACATGCCGGGCAAGTGTGAGGTTATGAGTTCAATTTGTAGAACTCATAAAAGAATAAAAACAAAGATGCACAGAACAGAGAGAGAAAGAAACATGGAGGGAGGGAGGGAGAGAGGAGAGGATAGAGGGAAGGAGAAAAGGAGGGAAGGAGGGAGAGAGGGAGGGAGTAAGAGAGAGAGAAATACCTTTAGGCCCTGTATTTTTAGGTGATCTGATAATAGGGAAAAAAAATGAAATTGACTGACATTAGAAAATTACCTATGACAGGCAGGGAAGATAGCTCAGTGGTTTAAGGGCCTGCCTGGCAAGCACAAGGACCTAGGTTCACCCTCCACATACCATGCCAGCCCTGGAACCCCAGGCGCACTGTGCCAGCCACTGAAACCAGTTGTGGTGGTGCATGCCTGTCATCTCAGCACTGGAGAGGCTGAGACAGGAGGGTCACTAACGGTCCAAGTTGCATAGCAAGACCCTGTATCAAGTGAATAAGTAATTTAAAAATATATATTTAAAAAAGAAAATTATCCACTACAGGATTGGTGAATGACCTACTGACCAGCCAGTGGGTGGCAACCAAGATTTCTCAGTCAATAACTGAGGTATTACTGAGGTTCCAAGGGAACTGTAGGTGCTGGAGGTCAGGAGGCAAAAGGCACTACTTCAACAGGAGCTTCCAAGCTGGAAGAAACCTCAACATCCTCTAGTCAGTCTGCCTGGTTCACAGATGAGGCAATGGTGGAGGGGCCAGAGACAGGGAGGAGGAGAGGAATCTGAGCCCTCCAAGTGCTCTTCGGAGTGTAACGCCCTGAACTAAGTACTAGTAACAGCTAGTGACGGGAGAGGCTGCTTAGAAGCTGCGGTGTCCTAGGCTCTGCTCCTAGATCCCAGCATTATATTACATCTGATCTATGATTAGTTTTAAAATGATGATTCACGGGCTGGAGAGATGGCTCAGTGGTCTAAAGCACCTACTTAGAACAAGCTTGGCAAAGCATCAGGGACCGCGGTTCAAACCCCCAGCACCACATGCCAGCCAGTCCCGCCCCCTGGTGGGCTGAGCTGGCCACACACACACACCACACACACTCACTCTCTCTCTGTCTCTCTCTCTCTCTCTGTCTGTCTCTCAAA
>NW_004524588.1:2949907-2964693 GCF_000260255.1 Octodon degus
ATTAAAAAAAATAAATAAATAAATAAAATGATGATTCACATTGAAAAAAGAAAAGGCACTCTACAACTCAACAACAAAATCCAAGTTATTTATCTATTTACTTTATGTATTTAGTACAGGGTCTACAGGGTTTCACTACACAGATCAGACTCATAGTGATTCTCCTGTTTTCAGCCTTCCAAGTGCTGGGATTACAGGCGCACATGCCACCACACCCAGTCTCAGTCCCACCTCAGCATGCCCCCAGGGCAGGGCCAGCAAGGGGCGGCTTGCCAGGAATTGAACCCCAGTCCCTTCATCTACCTAAGCAGGTGCTTTAATCTGCTGAGCTATCTGGCTAGCCCTAAAAAACCCAATTTAACCATGGGCAAAGGACTTTAGAAGACATTTCCCCAAAGATGCCATACAAATGACTAACACTGAAGATGCTAAGAATCCCTCATCATGAGAGGTGAAAATCAAAGCCATAAGGAGCTATCGCAGCACATACTGGGGTGACCACTGGAACACAGCTAAGGTGAGCAAAGAGGCACAAAAACTGGAACACTGCATTTTGGTGGGATGGCAAAATATAGAAACTCGTACGGAAAACAATATGGAAGGTTCTCAGAAAATTGAAAGTAGAACTACCATATGATCCAGCAAGTGCCACTTCTGAAAGCAAGATTTCAAGAAAATATTGTATACCTGTATTTACAACAGCACCATTTATAATAATCAAGAGTTAGAAACAACTCAAATATCCATTCACAGTGAATGAAAATTTTAAATATGAGGGCTGGCCAGACAGCTCAGCAAACTAAAGCGCCTGCTGTGCGGGTCCCACCCCCATGTGCACTGAGACAGCAATTAAGACTGGGTGTGGTGGCGCGCCCCTATAATCCCAGCACTTGGGAGGCTGAAAACAGGAGGATCACTTTGAGTCACACCTGTGTAGTCAGACCCTGTAAACCCTGTAGGTCTTGTAAAATCTGTCTTAAATACATAAAAATAACTACGGCATTCACACACAATAAAATATTTAGTCTTAAAAAGGAATAAAGTCTTGTCACATGCTACTATGTGGATGAACCTTAGACACATAACACCAAATGAAATAAGGCAAACACAAAAAAGGCAAACTTAATCCCTCATATGAACAATCTAAAATAGTTAAATTTATGGAAACACTATAGAATGGTGGTTACTAAGGCTGGGGAAAGAGTGAAAAAGACAAATCATTTAATGGCTACAGAGTTTCAGACTTGCAGGAAGAAAAAAATTCTAGAATCTGTTCCACAACATTTAAAAGCAATTAGGATAGTAAACTTCATGTTGTTTTTCTACTACCAAAGGGGGGAAAAAAAAAGATTATAACAGATCCTTATTTTTCTTGTTATATTTCTTTCCCAAATGCTTATACTCTAAAGTTGGGCCGAACTGCTCCAGGGCAGTATCCTCCTTCCCCAAACTGTCTACAGAGCAGCTGGCTCACACCCTGCTCTAGCCTGAGGCATGAAGGTCTGCACCCCGGGAGAAGGGACCCGTCAGGAGAAGCCTTCAGGGAGACTCACTTCTGCAGCTAATTATGACTTGGTCAGGGGGCCAGCAAAGGGGAGACTGGGATGCTGCCTCCCTGCTGAAGCACACTAGGGCAATAATTGAGTCTCTTACACCATTGTGCTGAAACCACAAGCAACAGGTAATCTTTAAAGACACTGTGGCAGCAACAAGTATAAAATCTTTTTTTTGTTGTTTGTTTCCATTTGTTTTGTTCTTTAAAAAAAATTTTTTTTAGACAGATTCCTCTACGTATGCCAGTCTGGCCTTGAACTCACTATGTCGCCCAGGCCAGTCTCAAATTCATAGTGATCCTCCTGCCTCAGCCTCTGAGTGCTGGGATTATAGGTGTTCACCACCACACCTGGCCTAACAAGGTCTTGATAGCTAAGACCATACACATCTCTGCATTCTTTCTCATACACTACTGCATGTACAGAAATCACTATGGGAATTCTTGTTTATGAATGACAAGGGCATCATTGGCAAAAGAATGGATCTTTTGTCCAGAAAAATGCCTATGAGACTCAGAAATCGATATGATTATGTTAATGAATTAAGGTCATTTCTATAATTAAAATCTCTTTGATTTCACAATGTTTTTATTTAAAACTTATATAAAACTATCTTTTCCTGGCAAACACATAGATGCCATATTGCCCAATACTTACTTGGAAATTCCCACCAAATTATACCATAGGGCTTTAACATTACCTTCTACAATGAAACAACCACTGGAGACATCTAAAAAAACCACTGACTATTCATCACAAAAATCGCTTGAGTCTTTCAGTTGGAGCTGTCAGTAGACAAGAGAAGGGGTTTTCCACTGCCCATGATTTTTTATTATTGGTTATAAAACTAAGACGCTACAAAATCAAGCTTCCTGAGTATTTACATTAACAAGGTTCTTAGTCATTCACAGGATGAAAAATGAAAACAATTGTTTAAATTACATATGTAAAAGGTTTCAATACAAAAAAAAAAAGGTTTCTGATTATTTAAATAGTGTGGTAATATTAGACACTGCCTCTAAGCTGTTTAAAGCAGCTGTTAAGTATATGTACACATATCCATTTTATTTTGAAAAATACACCCCAAATTGTAAATGCCGTCTGGTCCCTTAAATATTATCATTTAATCATATTTATCTCCAAATCTATCAAAGTTGATAAACCACAAACTAAATGTAGTGGGATCCTTGTATAAGAGTTTTGTTGAGTATAAGATCAATAAATTTAGGTGACTATGTTTTATGTCCTTATAAGTAGTGTGTTTCATAACCTGTTGAGAATATAATTTTTAATTCAATGTATACATACATTTATAAAACCCTGATAGGACCTCACATGAAAAACCAGATCATCATTCTGAAAAAAGAAACAATCCGCTTTAAGGTACCTGAAATGCCAAATGTCTTGCCTCATTCAAGTAGAGTTTATCTGCTACAGGCACAAAGGGAATCATCTTGCATGAGTTGCCCTTTAATTTGCTCCACAACAAACATACAGCCTGCCTGTTCTTACCAAATAAGTGCTCAACAAGCAAACGGGGATGTTTAACCAGGTTTCAGACATTAACTAAAATGTGTCCTTCGCTGGATGGGAAGGTATTTCCTTAGAATATAATGCTGGATTCTATAAACACACATGTATGTATTCCTCTGCTAAGAGTGTAATTAGCTTTTCCTTTTCAGTGGAAATTTGAAGAGCATGGCAATCCCATCCCTGGGCTATACATTTTCCCAGACTCTCCTGGGAGCAAAGGCAGTCTCGTGAACTAATTCAAGCACATTACACTTAAGAGAAAATCAGATGGAAGTTTCAGGAAAGATCTGTTTCCGACTGGGGAGACACAAGGGGAAGGATTGCTCTCAGAACCAGTCTCCTCCTTCCTGCCTTGAAAAGGGATGTGAGGCCTAACATAGAGGCAGCCATTTTGTGACCTGGTGGCTACAGTCCTGAGGATAAGGACACATAAAAAGAGGCCGGAGGCGAGGACTGGAGGGAGCCTGGGCCTTGATGGCACTGCTGAGCAGCTGACCCAGCCCTGAGACCACTTATCACTGAGCTCTGAACAGCTTAAGTACACAATAATAGCTTACAGTTTAAGCTGGTGGCGGCTGCGAAGTGCAACTGAAAGCAGTCTTGAAGGGACACCCGAGGTGTCCCGTGGCATGCAGTGATTTTCCTGCCCAACCTCACTTCCCCCTATACACACACTGTTGTACTACGTCCAACTAAAAGGTTGCTTGAGTGTAGCTGAGACAGACCAGCTTAATCACTTTACAACTGCAGCGCTTTACCTATGTGGCTCCAAGAGATGAGCATCACCAGAGGAGAAGACAGGAGGAAAACAACGTGACCTACAGGGGCCAGGGAGATAGCTCAGGGTCTTAAGCACCTGAGTTCGATCCCTGGTACAAAAAAAAAAAAAAAAAAAAAAATGCGACCTACAATCACATTTGACCCTGAACACAGACTGTCTTTCCTTCTTCCATCATAAATCTTTTCTGGAAATCAGTACATATAAATGACATCTATTGGAAATAAATTCCATCTCATTTAATCCAAACTTCGTGTTAGGTTAAAAAGAAAATACAAAGTACTAAAATTTTATTCTTGAATTTGTAGCTTTAAACCTAGCCGTTAACATCTTCACCACTGATCCATGTAACCGTAGCCAAGACTCCCCAGCACTGTTCTTTTCCCTCCCACAAGAGAATATACCCAATCTGAATACTGCTAAGACATTCAAAGTCAGGTTACTCACCAGTTATTTTGGTTGTATTTTGATGGAAATCTTTCAAGTATGTATTTATTTCCATGACTTTCTTTTGGGTGGGGGAGTCAGGGGACCAGGAATCAAACTCGGGACCCCGTTCTTACAGGCAGGCACTGTGCCACTGAGTTGCCCCACCCCACCCCCCAGCTCTCAGTTTCATGACTCTTACTGGGGTTACTTTTGGGGACTTGCAGCCCCAGTTGTTCAGCACTCAGGACACAGGAGAGCCAGTTCACCCTGTCGCTTCCTCCATCTGCTCTGATGCCACCTCTACTCTGTGCACAGCCCAGTCCTGCTGAGAGCTTTCATTTACTGTCCTCTTACCATGTCTTCTTTCTAGCCTCGTTTGTTTTCTACCACCCCTCAGCTCTCTCTTAGGCCAAGGGAAAAAAATCTGTAACTCTTGCCAGATGGAACAAACAACTGTCATGAGCACTCTGTTCTCTGAAGTATGTGTTACCATCTCTTCCCTCCTGCCGTTCAAAGGGGGGGGGGGAGGAATCGCTGATGTTGAATACAGATAATAAAAAAGAGGAACATATATGTAGATATGGGCACAGAAGCCTTTTAATTTAAAAAATAGGGAGAGTGAACACTTGTTTCTTGGTGAGATGTGAGGTACTTTTACTGACTGCTCTAGTCTCTCCACCCTTTATCAACCACTGATGTCATTTGACCTTGCACCTAGTATGGTCTCTAGGTCACCTGGCTCATCCTACACACTAGCATGTTCTCCTTCCTCACAATGAATCAGCTAAGATGAAACATCACTCTCCTGACACACGTTTGTACTATCTTCCAGCAGCAAATTCTGAAGTATGATCTAGAGATGCGGGCTGGCCTTTGCAGGGGAAAACCAATGTTAAAACTATTTTTGGTAACATAAACATATTATCTACCTTTCCACACTTATTTTCTCATAAGTGAGCACCAGTGATTCCAAAGTATATAATGATGTATCACTGACAGTTAATTCATATACTCCTCACTCCTATCATAAAAAGTATCACTTAGCTGGGCATGGTAGCACATGCCTGTCAGCCCAGCACTTGGGAGGTGGAAGCAGGCAGATCACTCTGAGTTGGAGGCCCACCATGGCTGCACAATGAGTTCGAAACCAGCCTCAACTTCATAGTGAGACCCTTCCTCAGAAAAACAAACAAAAACGTATCACTTTAAAATGTCTCAAATAAAAGAAAAAGTCATTATTTTATGGTATGTCAACTCATGTGTTGCTCTTTTTAATAATCTACATAATGGAAAGTCAGTACTGAAGGCTAAGTACAATGGCTTGGCTGGAAACAAGTACATAAGAAATTTTTTGTGAGGTTTTTGTTTGCACTTGGGGCATTTTTGTTAGGCCAGGTCTGGCCTGGTTTGGTACTCTGGAATCACACCTAGTGGCACCTACAACTGCATCACACCCTAAGTTCTTTTGTAAAATTTGGAGACAGAGTCTCACCAAGTTGCCCAGATTAGCCTCAAATTCACCATCCTTCTGCCCCAGTTTCCTCAGTAGCTACAATTACAGGTGAGCGCCTCCATACCAGGTGAGTTATGATCTTTTTTTCAGAAAATACCAGGTTGGCTTAAAAAATAATAATAATAACTGGTACAGCACTTACAGTTATGCACTTAGGCACCTAGAGGACATTTTCTTTAAAATAAGATGAACCTAAGAAAAACTGAAAATATTTGTTACCAATGATAAAATTAAGCTTCCAAGATAAAATTAAAATTTTGGAAAACTGGAACTCACTATCAAGATCTTGACCATTTTTCAATTCTTTTTCTTTTCTTTCTTTCTTTCTTTCTTTCTTTTTTTTTTTTTTTGAACAAGGTCTCAATTTGCAGTTCAGGGTGGCCTTGAGCTCACTCTGTAGCCCAGGCTGGTCTCAACCTCACAACGATGGTCCTGCCTCAGCCTCTCGAGTACTGGGATTCCAGGTGTGTGCCGTTCTTTTTTTTAATTTTTATTTATTTATTTATTTGTGCGTGGGGGGGCAGCTCAGCCCACCAGGGGGCGGGGCTGGCTGGCATGTGGTGCTGGGGATTGAAACGTGGTCCCTGTGCTTTGCTAAGCCTGTTCTAAGTAGGTGCTGTAGACCACTGAGCCATCTCACCAGCCCTGTGCCACCATTCTCGACTTCACTTTCCAGTTTTAAAAGACTTTGGATGAGATTAACATTTACTAATGTAGGTGATTTGTACAATATTATATAATCAATATATCAATATTCAACAGATCTGTGTAACTCAGCAAATTATTATTTTTCAAAGGACTACTACTGCATGATATTATAAAAATCACACATAAGGGAAATATCAATTCAAAATAATACATGATAGAACAATAGATGCTAAGAAAATCATAGATGATATCAGTTTTGATATTGAAACTAACTTTTAATAGCATGCTGTTTTGGCATAACAAAAATATGCATAATTATATAAAATGACTATTAAATACTCCATATTCTTTTCAACTATGCTTATGTGTGTAACCAGGTTTTCTTCATATATTTCAACTAAAACAGTATTATCAAAAGAGATTGAATATAGAAGTAGTTATGGAAACCCAGTTAGTTATCTTCCATTAAGTGATACATTAAACACAATAACAAAACGTAAAACAGTACCACATTTCTTACTAGATTTGTCTTGGAATAACTTTTATAATTGAAGTGTGTTATGTTAACCTTTAATGTTATCTTTAAAAGACTTTTAAACATTTCTGTTTTAATCTCACTACGTTAAACACTGATAGATATAGTCCACATAAAAGTATTTGGGAAGCTCAATTTTCTAAAAGTACTTCTGTGTTATTCTTCTAATCTTTAGAGCATTTTTATTTTATAAGTAATTAAATGTGGGGCCAGGGAGATGGCTCAGTGGAATAGGTGCTTCCCTGGCAAGCGCAAGGGCCTGAGTTCAATCCCTGGTTTCACCAATAATAATAATAATAATAATAATAATAATAATAATAAGTAATTAAATGTATTGGTACTTTCTAGGTATGCATAATGATCACATTCATTATGGGAAATTTGTACTCGTATATGATATATCTTGATTCTTTTTTGTCCCATTCCCTTCAACCCCCCTTATTTACAAAAGCTTTGCTTCCATTTTTATCCCTTTTTCTCAGTTTTTCTTTTTCTCTTCCTTCTTTTCCCCATCTCTAGTTTCCCTTCCTATTTAAACATCTTTTTCCTGCTTTATAATATCCATCATAAATGTTCACCCTTATTAATAGTTTTGGTTTCTTTAAATAAATGTGATATTTACAAAAAAAAAAAAAGTATTTGAGGTCCCTTATAAATTTTAAAAGGTATAAAGGTATCCTGAAGCTAAAATATTTGAAAGACACTCAAAAGATCTCAGCTCCAATCCTAGCACCATTTCTTACTTGCTCAGGAATTTGAATAAATTACTTTCGCTAAGACCTTAGTTTCTTCAGTTGTAAAATGGAAAGTCATGTCTTCTTCTAAAGATAAAAAAGACAAAATATGTCAAAGCACATACCATAAATTACAAGATATTTTATTATAACAAGATCTTAAAAGTTCAGTTTTAAGCACTGATGACATTTCTCCAAAATTCCCCCTATTCTTAAAATTTTGCATCAGCCATAATGGCTCATTCATGTAATCCCAATGCTTAGGAGGCTGAAGAAGGATCACTGTGATTTCGAGGCTAGCCTGGGCTCTATAGGAAGTCCAAGGCCAGCCTGAGCTACCAAGACTGTCTCCAAAAAAAAAAAGGAAAAAGAAAAGAAAAAGAGAACTCACAAAAAATGCTAGGTGAAGATTTTAGATTAGCCAATTAGCTCAACTCTTCAACCACATAACTTTACAATGTTAAATTTCTTCCCCAACAGTTATATTAAGTGGGAGTATATGCTTTAATCTATTATACATACTTTGAAATTCCAAATATATGCAACCTAGAAAATAATAAACCACAATGTACCCATTAACCAGCCTCAATTTTTGAAAACTTGCCAATAACTGTTTTGTCTCCCTCTTGTATTTGTGCTTATTCTGATTTTTTTTTTAAGCCGGATATTTTTAAAAACATATATTAGGTATTGTTTCATTCTGTCTATAAATATTTCCATAGATATCTTTTTTTTCCATAGATATCTTTGATAGATGAAAGATTAACATAACCATAATACTATTACAACATCTGAAAGTGTTATGGTTATAGTTCTTAAATTTCATCTAATACTCCACATTCAAATATCCTGATTGTCTCAAAAAAGGTCGTTAGTTTTTAGTTGGTTTATTTTATCAATATGTCATTCCTACCAGTCACGATTTTTAATAAAAGCTAGGAAGGAAGAGGAAGTAATACCATGCCTCATATGCCATGTACAGTTGACAAAACAAAGTCAGCTATCTTCCTGAGAAGTGCACTTTTCCAACCAAACAACAAACAAAACACACTACAAAATAGGTCAACATGGTGACAAACACACTTGAGTATTCTGAGAAGGGACCAAAAGAGGACACAGCTCAGCTGCTTAGGTCAGGGAAAAGAGCTGTTCAGACTCTGAGGGAAAGAGGTGACAGGAAACAACCACCCACCATTTCAGAAAAGATGAGGTCAGGTCAGCCGCAGGGTCAAAGCTGGAGGTGAGATCACAGACTCACAGACCCAAGCTCGTGTCAGCACATGGCCCAGACAAAAATCAGCCCCAAACCTGCCAGCTGCAACTCAGAGCTCAGAAAACAGTGCTCTAAGCTAGAGAGATAACAACTGTGAGAATTAATTCAATTTATTCAGCAAATATTTATCCAAAGCCAACTCTGCTAGGAACTAACCAGGAGAGAAGTTGTGTACTTAAGAAACAAATCACTATACAATGCAAATAACAGGTAACATATAACTCTCTACACATCTTTCCCCATTTAAGAGGAAGAATGTGTATATTTAATATTATTTACTGTGACATATGCCTATAATGCATATTACATCTTTTTTCTATAAATTAGTTTGCCCCCACCACAATTCCTCTCACAGAAACAACAAAATAAATCTGAGTCCTGCTGTCCTTCCCAAGTATTCTGAAGGCATAGTCATGACTAGCTTTCATCACACAAACCACAGACCCCTGGTATTTATGTCTACAATCCTTTTCTCAATGAAGTAGTTTGAAAGGAAATCAAGGGAGCAACCAATTTACCTCATCTTGAAATTGTTTTCCATGGGTTTATCTCAAGTTTATCTGAGAATGTTAGAGATGGAAAGTGGTAAACTGCATACAGAATAATTCTTGAATAACCTGAGTGATTTAGTTCCACAATGCTACACATTCAAAATACAAAACCATTTTAGAAATCCTTTACTTAATTTCACCTATAATTTTATGTTTTTAGTTTTAAAATGGCATAAAAAAAATTGAACAGAAAACATTATTTCTTAAAAATGCTTGAGAAGCACTTTGTAAATGTGCCCAGAACCATTGAACAGTCATTGGTAAGTTTTTAGTTAACACTATGAGAAAAAAAAAAATCTTCAAAACTAAGAAAACAAATTTCACAGTCAAATAATGACACTTTTTCTTAAGATTCTGTGATTTCTACATAAACAAGGAAAAAATAACTCTCAGATCATGGTTTTCAGTGAGACTCTATGACTCTTCTGTGGAGAGACGTAACAAGAATTCAGAGCCCAAGACAGTCCAAATTTACCATTCTGTTCCATGACAAGTTCTAGAAAGGGGCTGACTAGTCTACCTACCTGGTCCTTAAGCCCAACAGCTTTCTTGTACTTTGACATTTTTGTCTTGTATGGTCCTACCCAAAGCACCGTCAAAGCAAACCGTCCTTAGAATGCAGCCCTCCTCATAGCACTATTATGATTGGTGTTTGCTAAGTATATGAAAAACATACTAAATAGTAAACAATAATATAAACCTCATTGCAAAACACATGAGATTCTTCGCAAAGGGAGGAAAAGACCTACAAATAAATTAAGTTTAAAACTCAAAGCTAGCATGTCCCAACCTAAATAAAGAAGTGACAAAGGTCTTTTTAAATAAAATTTTGGTTAAAGATAAATTAATGTGAATTCTATTCAAATTGGTTTAGACCACACATGAATATTAAAAAGTTGTAACAGGGGTCTAGGGAGATAGCTCAGTAAATAAGTGCTTGCCTGGCAAGAGCAGGGCCCTGAGTTCAACCCCTGATACCAAAAAAAAAAAAAAAAGTTATAACATTAATATTATTCATCAAGATATTAAGGGCAAACCATTAAGATAACACTATGCAACGTATTAATTATTGAAACTGTCCTACTAATCAGATTTAAAACTGTCTCATTGCTATTTCTCAATAAACTTATGGAAAAAAAGATACTAAGGGCAAATTAGCTAATTACTCACAGTAAGTAGAGTATAGCTAACTCTATAAATTCTTTGATCATTATTATCTTCAGCACTTGACGCCATTTGATGTCAGATTTTTTCATGCACTATATGCTTGTCATTACTATCTTTTCTCCAGCCGACTCTGAGATCCAGAAGGGCAAGAACTTTATCTTTCTTCTACCGTGTTGCATCCTGGTGTCTGCACCCAAGTCAACATAAAATTGCTGAATAATTAGACAGACGAACAGCTTCCCATCTTGATTTCACTCCACTTCCTTTTCTCCATGTACCACACAACGATCTTTTAAATTCTCTTATCTGGAAAGATCACCTCTTTGAACCTTCTAATATTTCTCCTTTATACCAGGAATTCACAACTTACCAGCTGTCTGATCATCGTTTATCTTTGTCTATATACAAATCTCATTTAAAATTCTTCTAATTCTGTTCTCCTTAACGGAACAGACTTATGGTCCCAATTTTAGTATCCATGTAAATAGTATACCTTTAACAAATGGCTTTTTGATTCATTTATGTCGGTGATTAACCCAGGAGTCTAGAAAAGGTGATAATCTCAACTTTTTATAATTTATCCTTTCCTTCCCAATAACTCAAAATTGGTCATGAAAGTGAAATGGATCTCCCTCTAGTTTGAATTTATCTCTAGAAATTTCAAGTTTATATTCTCATTTTTATAATTAATAATTATAGTTTATCCATTCCACCTCCACTAAGATTTTTGTTGTACAGGAAAAATCTTGACTTTTTGATCCTACCTCCAGTGAAATTTCAGCCCCAGTGTAGAAAGGGGCGAAGTTTCAGTACTATTCCCTTCTTGTTGCTGGTATAGAAGGGTATTTATTTACTTATGCCTCTTTCCTTTCATGCCAAGATGTATCCATTTCCTGCTTTACCAGCCGCATCCTTGGCAAGCTTATTTCTTTGTACCTGTTCTCAGCAATCTGTTTCCAATCCTCCTTTTTGAACCATTCGCTTCCTCTATTTATTTGATTAAATATTCTATCTGTGCAGAAGCCTGGCTTCTTAATGTCTAAGCTACTTCTCTAAGTTCAGCCAACCTTCCTGGCCCTTTCTTCGCACAGCCAGCCCTACATCACTCTAGGCTAAAGAAAGGTATAAAATGGCATTGTAACACAAAATCTGGAGCAAAAATGGCATCTGGCTTTGGAATATATATATATAGCACAGTCCAAGATATCCTTTCTTAATTATGTTTTTGCTTAAACATCAGTAAGGCTTTATGTCATGATAGTGGACCTCACAGTTTTAAATTTTGATTGTTATTTGTTTAAAAGGCCAATAAAGTATCAATGGTAGCTTTTTCTGTGAAGTCTTTTTAACTTGTTCTTTCAATCTCTTGAAAGCTGTCATAAAATCTGTTTCCCCTGATTTATCTCTTTTTCTTAGGATTCAGATCCAAATGAATTTAATATTAATTTACTTCTTCAATCTGAAGTATCTTTTGCTTGAGAACTCTAATCATTTTAAAATATTAAAAGGCCAGTAAAAATTTTAGTCTAGGTAATACACAATGGAACACTCTATTTTTGCCATATAGCTCAGGAAACCTGGGGGTTCTAGGATAAACAACACTGATAATTTTAGCAAATTTATATTTAGTAGGATTTTATAATTTGCTGAAAAGGAACAACTTCAATACTGAACAGTTATATAAATCTGCTTCACCAATATATTAATCCCATATGCTGAAAATTCTATGAAATTTCCTCAGCATAGGCACTTATAGAAAACTGCATCAAAATACACTCACCTCAATCCCGCCTCTCCCAACTCCAACTAACACTGCTGCCTTCTTAAAACTACAGTTACTGTACATTTTTGGGGAGGTGGGCAGAGCTGGGGACTGAACCAGGGTCTGCCTATACCTCCAACCCAAACCTACCTTAAAATCATCTCTCCCCTTCACTTCCACTCCTAACCTTATGCCACAAATAACTTTCCAATGTGTGTGTGTGTGTGTTTTAATCGGTTAAACAGGATCTTCTCTTTTGCCCCTTTCTCAGTTACTAACATTAAAATCTTGGCCAACACTGCCCCCACACCAGAACCTTCAGTTTCACATTGACTTGGTATTTTACAGGTACTCAATTACATTTAACAAGCTGAAGGGAAGGTCGGGGACTTTCTAAGCTGAAGAGGTGCAAAAGTCCATGATTCTGCAGTTCTGTTCCTCACCTCCCTCTATAATTATGCACTAAAACACTCAAGTAAAATATGTACAATTTAAGCCAAATTAGATACTTGGCTTTTGAGTTGCTGACATACCAAAGATTAAAACTAAATAATTTTAAACATCATTGCCACAGTTTACACATTTTTTTAAAAAAAAACACCTAAAAATGTGGGTGTATAGCCCAGGAACCAATTCAATAAAACTCATTTCTAATTTTCTCCACACGTGAACTTTGGTAAATACAAATTATTTTATCTAAAACCCAATTTGGGATGCCATTATTTTGTCCATATCTTTATATAAGATGCTAAGTGTTAACGCCACCCAAATTTTTTTTCAACAGCAACTTTCCACAGTCTTTAAACTCAATACCTTCTGTAATTCTCTTTTAAAAACAGTGACAAAAATGTTCACAGTACCTTGTCACATTTTGACTAAAATACACTAATCCATTAAATTCTTAGTTTCTCACTGGACTCCTTCAGGCTGCTGCCTTCCCAAACACACAAGTGCAGGAGCTATAATTTTGCATTGCCTCCCACACTGTGTCCACCAAGGAAAAGTCAATAATTAAAAAGTAATGAATTCGATTGGTAAGCAGTCTTTTCTTCTTAAAAAAAAAAAAAATTACCTTAACTTTTTTTAAAAAATCTTTTTTTGATGGACGTGAAACAACAAAACTCCTTTGAAGAAACATGGTACTACCAATGAGCCCCAGAGAGGTGTTAGGAAAAAAAGAGGCATTTTTTTTCTGACTGGCTCAGTTCCCCAAAGGTAGCAGGAGCCCTTTCACGGGTGGCTGGGTTAATTTCACACTCATGTGTTTAAGCTCAGTCTCTCTCAGTCTCTCTTTCTCTCAATCTCTCTCAATCTCTCTCTCTCTCTCTCTCTCTCTCTCTCTCTCTCTCTCTCTGTCGTTCTCCCTCCCTCCCTCCGACACTAGCGCGCCAGCGCACGCACGCACGCACACACACACACACGCAAAGAAAGGCAAGAATGAAACATACCTGGTCATTTTCTAAACAGGTTGGATAGGTTTAGTTCACTCGTAAGAGCACATTATTCACTTATAATCTCTTAAAGCAAAGTGGCAGCTAGAGCGCTGGGTAAATAAAAACTTCTGAGAGTTTTTAAAACCTCGCACCTCAGCTCACTTCCCCTTGATTCAAGGGGGTGGCACAGCAAATCCCACAGCGAATGAGATTATGCAACAGGTTTTTCCTCTCCACCTTACTCATCACAGGCGGGCGGAGGTGTGCTTTGTGCACACAATCGAGACACCCGGGGCTTCAACGCGCCAAGGATCTTTGCAGCAGACCTTCGACAAACTTTTTCGCGATTATGCAGTTATTCATTCATTTCAAGATCTGCTTCCTATTTTCTCGGCTTCATTACCGGTTGTCTCCAGGAAATTAAGCTCAGCATCTAAAGCTTAGGTTTTGCGTCGATGTGTGCTCTTCTGCGGTATTTTGTCAGGAAAACGACCCTCGATTCCCAGACTCTCCGTTGTCTCCCTAGGTTTTATTTCCCACGTTTCACGGCCAGTGTAAGTAAAGGAGTCCCTGGCCCACCGGACCCCCCAACGCCACGACTCAGTACCAAAGTTAAGACTTTATTCTTTCTCGGGGCGGGGGGCGAGCGGTTCGGAGGCCGCACGGTCGCCACCCAGGTGGCCTCGCAGCCCGCCCCAAGGAGACTCGGGATAATGGGAGCAGGCAGGCCGGGCCCCTTGGCAGGCGTGTTGTGTAACAGTCGCGCCTGGAAGTGAGCAGCTTCGCCCGCGAAGGCGCCGCGTCCCGGGACGGCCGAGCCCGCCTCCCCCGCTCCGCCCGGCCGGGGCGCGCTGCCCCCCGCGAGGCCTACACCCCG
>NW_004524588.1:2964793-2965307 GCF_000260255.1 Octodon degus
GCCCGCGCCCGTCCCGTCGCTCCGCCGCCGCCTCTCGGCGCGCAGCTCCTCTCGCTCGGGTCGGGCGGGCGGCGCGGAGCGCTCGCGACCTCGCCTCCACTCTTTCTCCTCCGCCACCGCCACCCCGCAGCCGGCCTCCCGGAGGAAAATAAAAGTCCAAATGGGTGAGCACCGCGGGGAGGTAACGGGGAGGGGAGGGCGCGCGGGGCGCGGAGGGGCCGCGGGGGGCCGGAGGAGCGCCCAGGGGTGACGCGAGCCCCCCGCACGAGACCCACGAGCGCGGGGAGCGCGGGGGGCGGGTGGGGTGGGGGAGGAGAAAGAGTCGCTGGTCAGGAAACTTCAAGCGCGGATGAGGTCATTGGTTTAAAAATAAAGCGATGGCGTCACTTGAAACCAATCCCAGTGAATGAACTCAGCGGAGCCCCGGGGAAAGGAGGAGACAGGCGAGGGCAGGGCGGTGGGCGCCGGGCGGGGCCGCGCGACCCTCCCGCCCCTCCCGCCGCCCGCCCCGGCC
>NW_004524588.1:2965493-2970206 GCF_000260255.1 Octodon degus
CCCGGACAGGTAGTGCAGGTTCCACCCACCCAGACCACAGCCTTCTTCGCCCAGGTCCTCGGGTGTTTTCTGCCGCTTCGCCAACTGAGAGACGACGCAAACTGTGACTTGAGAGCACTGGAACCATTCTTTTAGAAATGCAAACAAACAAAAATAAACCAAAAAAATTAAAGTCTTTCGAGCTGACTTAGGAGAGAGAGAAGTTATAGGTCCTTTAAGAAAAATCGCACTACTCATTGGGCCAACTCTCGTTGAAAGCTCCCCCCCAAAAAAATGTTCCTATTTTATTTTGCTTATACAGTATTTACAAATAGCATAAGTATGTGCAGCCTAGTATTCTCCTTAAACTATTTTCTACACCAGACAACACAGAATCACCCTTAAATTACACCAGGGACACACTGCCTCTCGAGAGGTGTAAAAACCTTTGAAGATTTCACGACACATACATCGTGCATTTTAAGTCCATT
Organism: Octodon degus; assembly: GCF_000260255.1. Classification (NCBI taxonomy): domain Eukaryota; kingdom Metazoa; phylum Chordata; class Mammalia; order Rodentia; family Octodontidae; genus Octodon; species Octodon degus. The sequence goes on from NW_004524588.1 coordinate 2,965,964, forward strand.
GAAATCGGTTTGTTTTGAGAAGACATTACACACGCTGCAAAACTGGAGACCTGAGGTGGTGACAAACCAGGACTTGGAATCACTGACTTAGGACAATCGGAGCTTTATTCCAGTGTTCTTTGAGCATTTGAGCATGAAGCTGTTTCTGAGAAGGACTCACGTGGATATCACAGAACAAAGATGTGATTAATGACAGAAAAGCACACTGCGAGGGGACTGCTCCTTGAGCCAGAATTTATGTGTAGGAATGATCTAGCTCTTTGCACTGTACTAGAGTAGGGACACTAGCCCCGCTAAGGCACTGTTTGTTGTTGGGATCTATGTGGACATTACCTAAGGGGCTTTTTTAATTGGCAGGAGTACTACGAAGTGGGCTGGGATTAGGTTGGAAAGCAATACATCTCTTTTGCTACTTTTCTGCCTTTAAGTCGGGCTGCTAAAGCGCATTCGTTGTGACTGGTAATCATTTAAGGTTAGCATGATGGCGAAAGGCTGTGGATATTTTCAGCGCATCTTTTAGAGGAGGAAAATGAACCCACCGGAGATGGAAGACAGCCGAGACCTCATGCTGTACCGGAAGCGTGAAGGCTACTGACGGAGCCCCAACTTTGCAGCCGGCGCCTTTGACCTCTTGCAGACTTCTGTGGAGGGGGAGCTTTCTCTTCGCTGCTTGGTCGCTGACCTCTGGTGGCCTGGAGATGTTACTGCAGCTTCACTGGGCTTACTGGAGCTCTACCTATAGAACTGCCGTGTTCAGAACACTTTGGAGAGAGTAATTGGAAAGCAGCTGAATCTCAAATCTGCTAAATTGGAGGGACTGGGACTTTAAGAAAGAGTCGGAGTCCTTAGCCTAGCGTTGGACAACACAGATGTACCTGGATAAAGACTCAAAAGAATTTATGGTGCAGTGTACCCTGTGCATACTGCCTTCCTAGTAATTCTAATTGACACACCTTAAAACGTCTGCCTTTTCTTCATTTATAATTGTCCTCCATCTATGTGGTCCTATGACAACTGTTCTAGAAGTCTCTTCACTCTGGATCATCTTACTGAAACAAGACTAAAGCTAACTAAACACTAATGATAGAGTGGCATATAATATGGGCTCAGAGTCCAGAGAAAAGCAATGTGGGAGGTTGTTTTTTGGTTTGTTCTTCAGTACTAAGGCTTGAAGCCAGGGGTACCCTACCACTTAGCTACTGTACCCAGAGCTTTTTTTTTTTTTAAGTTAAATGGCCCAGGCTTTGATCCTCCTGACTTAGCCTCCTAGGTAGATGGGATTACAAACATGTGCGAGGACTGGCATAAGAGGATTTTTTAAAGGAAGGCATCTTATAAACAGCTTTGACCTGCTTCTTGAAGGATAATTAAGATTTAGTTCATGGCGAAGGAATCAGTAAAAGGAGTCATCTAGAGAAGAAATGGCATGACTGAAGACATGGAGGTGGAATGAAGGAGTACTGAGGTGAGAGATGCGCAGACCCAGTGGCAGTTGCTGCTGGTATTTAGCCATTAGGTGTGAGGTCAAATTAAAGAGACTCAGAGGCACACAGTGGAGAACCTTGAATGTTGGGGTAAATACTAGTCCAGCTGGTTAAAGGGAAACAATTGAGCAAGTTTACTGACAGGTACACTTGTCCTTGTTCTATCAAAAATAAAAGCTTCTGTGTCTGTTGATGACATGTGGAAACAGCAATTTAAAACAGTACCACTTACAATTGCTCCAAAGAATATGAAATAAGTGTGACTTAACAAAATATGTATAGTATCTATATGCACCAAATTATAAAATGCTGATGAAGAAATTTAATGAAGACCTAGGACTGATGGGATAGCTCAGTGGACCAAGCACCTGCTTAGGCAAGTGCAGGGGCCAGGGCTCAATCCCCAGCACCACATGATGTGCTGGGCCCACCCCTGGGTGGGCTGAGCCAGCCACTGAGTCCAGACATGGTGGCGCATGCCTGTGGTCCCAGCACTGGGGAGGCTGAAACAGGAGGATCACTACGAGTCCAAGCTGCATAGTGAGACCTTGTACCAAATACTTTTAAAAAACCTATATAATTTAAGCGACTTATTGATCTATGGATTTGAAGAGCAAATATCGTAAAGCTATCAGTTCTTCCCAAACTGACCTACAGATTTCATAACACTCCAAACATAATTCCAGAAAGGGTTTCCACACACTTAGACAAGTTTAAGCTAAAACAATGTCCAGCTTATTGAGATGTATTGAGATGGGTGAGTGCCTGATTCCCCAAAGGCTGACAGAGAGCTCATAAACTTAGGGTACCATCAGATAGGGGCTCTGAGACATTATAATCAAATCCATAAAAAGCTATTTTCCCTTTGAGGACATGCAGGGATAGGGTATAATATTGGTTTCAGTTAAATATGTAGAGGAGTGCCAAAGTTTTTAGTTAGAAATAAATATAGACAGGCGCGTTGGGCTGACAGCGAGGCCCCGGCGGCGGCGGAGGATGGAGGCGGTGGTGTTCATCTTTTCTCTGCTGGACTGCTGCGCGCTGATCTTCCTCTCCATGTACTTCTCAGATAATTACATTATCTGATTTAGAATGTGATTATATTAATGCTAGATCATGTTGCTCGAAATTAAACAAGTGGGTGATTCCAGAAATGATTGGCCATTCCGTTGTCAGCGTCCTGATGCTTGTCTCCTTGCACTGGTTCATCTTCCTGCTCAACTTGCCTGTTGCCACTTGGAATATATATCGGTTCATTATGGTGCCAAGTGGCAACATGGGAGTGTTTGACCCAACCGAAATAAACAATCGAGGGCAGCTGAAGTCACACATGAAAGAAGCCATGATCAAACTTGGTTTCCACTTGCTCTGTTTCTTCATGTATCTTTATAGTATGATATTAGCTTTGATAAATGACTGAAGCTGGAGAAGCTGTGGTTGAAGTCAGCCTACACTACAGTACACTGAGGAGGAGCCAGAGACTGCTTGAACCACCCTTAGAACCGTGACCATAGCAGTATATATTTTCATCTTTGAACAAAAACTATTTTTGCTGTATTTTTACCATAAAAAGTATTAAAAAAAAAAAAAGAAATAAATATAGACAATAGTACTTAGACCTTCACAAATCTTAACCACCTCCAGCTGAAGTTCATTCACTCAACAGTGATTGAGTGCCTCCTACATATCAGTGTGTACCAGATAGATACCTAAGCCCTGGAAATAGGGTTATACACAAGACAGTCAAGGTCTTTTCCTTCACAGGTGGGGCGAGAAGACAATAAAAGCAATGGCTAGAACCATGGCTAAAGGTCTACAAAGAAAAATTGAGTGATGTGACAGTGACAGGCCTAGGTAAAGGTAGCAATGGGTGTTCAAGTGAGGAGGGGACACATGAATTGAGGCCTGCAGGATGGCAACCAGAAAATGTTGTGAGTGGAGGAAATAGGTTCCTCCGAGACCTTTCAGCAAAGAGAGTGACTTGTAGAGAGTTGGTGTATTCCAGAAGCCAGAGGCAGGCCAAAGGGTGCTCAAAGGTATAGTAAACAAGTGCAGGCAGGAGGCAAGCTGCATAGGGCCCTTATATAGTATAGTATGAATCTCAGATTCTATTCTGAATGACCAAAGCAGGTTAGTATTTGATCTGATTTGTGAAGGGAATAGTTACAAATAAGCATGACAGATTAGTTTTTTAAATTGTTTGTTTAATTATTTTGCAGTAGTGGGAATTGAACCCAGGGACTGGCCCATGCTAGACAAGCACCCTGTGACTGAACTGCATTCCCAGACCACTTTCATTTTCTGTTTCGAGATAAGATCTCACTAAGTTGCCGACACTGGCCTTGAACTTGTAGTCCTCCTGTCTCAGCATCCTGACTAGCTGGGATTACAGGCATTGCACTTAGCATTATAGGTTAAATTTTAAAGAAAGTTTTAGTAATACTCTCAAAATATTTTTTATTTTATTTGGCAACTCTTTTCCAATAGGAAGGGAGCATTTTTTACATTTAGTTTTTCTCCAGGGTTCTTTTACTGTCCCAAGTGCTTCATGGTTTCTTGGAGAGTACCTAATGCTTCTAAGCAGCAGGAGGCCCTTAAATTTTTATGGATAAATGTTTATATGTGTTTTCCTGCAAAAGGGCCTCTAGCTTTCAATGGGCATTCAAAAGGTTCTCTCTCTGTCTCTCTCTGTCTGTCTGTCTGTCTGTCTGTCTCTCTCTCTCTCTCTCTCTCTCTCTCTCTCTCTCTCTCTCTCTCTC
>NW_004524588.1:2970306-2981347 GCF_000260255.1 Octodon degus
GTCTGTCTGTCTGTCTGTCTCTCTCTCTCTCTCTCTCTCTCTCTCTCTCTCTCTCTCTCTCTCTCTCACACACACACACACACACACACACACACCCCAAGTATGACTTACTTCATATTGAGGTCTTGGCTATGCTTCTCGCATAGTAGTTGCTACTGTTGCCTTAGGGTTCATGGCACTGACAAGAGCAATCACAGTTCTGGAAAGAAGCAAGTTTTCTCTGAAAGAGATGATACTATGTTTGAGGAGGTCAATACGTACAGAGTAGAAGGAAATATTTAAATTTGCCACTGATAGAATTACTTAGAAAAGTTTTTTACTTGTATGATATGAGAACTAGAAGAAAAACATTATCAGGTACCAACCCTCTCACTTTACATGTAAGAAAGTGAAAGGTTAAGTGGCTTATCCAAGATTGTACAGCTTGTTAGGAACTGGAAAAAGAAACAGTACTCCCAGTTCTTAGTACAGTGTTCTATGCGCCTCATCTAAAGGGTGTACATTTTGAGTTTAAAAGGTTTCTTTGGCGGAGGGCAGTACTGGGATTCAACCAGGGCCTTCTCACTGAGCTACATGCCAAGCCCTTTTTTTTTTGTTTTTTGATACAAAGCCTCCTAGAGTTATAAAGTCACCCAGGCTGGGCTATGAGCACTGGACTAGTATGCTTGACACCCTGGGCTTGATCCCCAGCATGAGAGAGAGAGAGAGACAGAGAGAGAGACAGAGAGAGAGACAGAGAGAGAGAGACAGAGAGAGAGAGACAGAGAGAGACAGAGAGAGAGACAGAGAGGGGGGGAGGGGAGGGGAGGGGAGGGAAGAAGAGGAGAGGAGAGGTTTAGGGACGGGGAGAAAGAAGGCTGGAGAGGAAAGGAGAGCAGAGGAGGAAAGAAAACAGTGGACAGCCAAGAGGAGCAAATAGCAGTATCACTGTGTTATCAGAATATATCTGATCTTGTGGTAGTAGATTTATAAACAGACATAAGTTGCAAAAACTAGATGATTTTCCACTTACTGATCTGGCAGTGATTTTAAAAATGGGTAATCTTAGGATTGAGTCAAGAGTGTGGAGAAACAGTCTTTCTCAACACCACTGATGAGACTATAAATTGGTATAACTATTCTGGAGGGCAATTTGGCAATATGATTTCAAAAAGACTTTAAAAATGCATACACAGAAATTCCACTTTAAGACTTACCTGACATTTATAAAAGTTACCTCATTTATTTGAAATTTATTGAAAATTACCATAATGTTTGAAACCATACTATTACCTCAGATTTATAGCCAACTTGTTCCAAGTGGCATAGAAAATGGAAGAACTGGCATCAGAATAGCAGGTACCACGTACACATCACAGAGAATCAAGGTCATGGCATTTCACAGGCTATCTCAAAGGATTTGGGCTTATCTCCAAGGTAGCAATGGAGGAAAGCTGAAAAGTTTAAGCAGGAAAAACACCAACATCAAATATGCATTTTGCTACGCAAGATTTGTAGGGTACATGCTTCACAGGCATAAGACTAGTTTCAAGCCTCAGAATTCGTTTGGCAGAGCAGATACAAAGCAAAATAAACAACTGTACAAGTTAGAGAACTAAATGGAAATGGAGAGAGGACCATTCAGGAGACTAAAAAGAACCAAAAGGACTACATGTCCTATTAAGAGGAAAAGCATGTTAAGGATAACTTCTAAGTTTCTAAGTTGAACACAAGGGTGAATGGTTCTGCTGCTTACCAGCTGAGAGGAGAGACAAAAAAATTTGAAGCATGATGAGCTCAAGGGGCCAGGGAAGCTTACGAGGAACAAGTAGGCTGTTGGATTTAGGGCTCTGAAGGTCAGAGGCAGTGTCCCGGCAGTAGATGCGGATTTGGGACTCATTAGCCGTTATTTAATAGCAGTCATGGCCAGGGATGAGATCACAGGGTAAAGAAAGAAAAAGGTTGAGAGTCAAAGCAACAGTGAGGTTTACGGAAGCTCATGTAGAGGCTGAAAAAGAGAAACTGGAGACAAAGGATAGCAATGGAGATGCTTGTCACAGAAAGCCAGGGGTGTCCAGAGGCATCTCCAGCAGGTTAACGCCTGGGGAAGCCAGCATAAGATAAGGACTAAAATGTCTTTCATTGATTTAGCAATAAAGTAACCCCACAGAGAGGGCGGTTTCACTCAAGACAATCTTGCCCTGAAAAGATTTCAGTGATCTGAAAAACGGAATGAAAAGGAAGAGAATGAAAACAATGAAATATGAACTAGTCTAGCAAGAAACTTGAGCATTTTTTCAGAGGAGAAAAACAGGATAATACCTAGTTAGAGACAGAGGTAGAACACTTAAACCCTATAAAGATCTTAATGACCTGATAACCTGTCTAAAGTTCTGTTTATTTTCTTTTAATCAAGCAATTGAGAGCAAGTAAGTATAAAGAAAGGAGGATTTCTCAGTTGCAATCTAAGGAGAGTTACAGATGTCTTTAGCAATCTACAACCCAAACTTCATTTTCAGTATTATGTATAAAATAATATTGGGGCTTTTGTCTAGGGTATTTTGACAACACTTTCAATAACTAGAATAAAATATTAGCAGCAAAAGAATTATCATTTCTAACATTATTTATATTTATCTTTTAAAAGTATGGAAAGTACTTTTATAACCAGAAAAAAAAAATGATGGTGGTGGTAGGGAAAAGAGTAAAATAAATAAAAGACTAAAAAGGATTTCTTAGCAATAGCTCATACTCTTTCTTGATTGTTGATTCACAAGAATATAAAAGTAAATGGCAAATCCTGTCTTAATATAGTATCATCCCTCTAATTTTTCCAAGTCTTTTTTTACACCACAGGCATAAATTTCAGCATAAAATTAAATTTAATTCACTTTGGTAAATAAAGGTCTTATCACATCTTCAGTAGAAAGTCTAGGCAGAAATAGAAAAATTAGAAAATGGGAAAAAGAATGATACAACAACCAAAAAATGCGAGTCACTAAGTGCATTTTGCTTCTTTCATCTCACCCTAAAGGAAAGTAATTGGATAATTCTGATATTCTTTTTATGATGTAAAAATATTTTTTTAATTAGTGTCTGTTTTTGAAGCTCAGACGTTAAAATTTCTCCTCATTTCTTAGTAAACATAAGTTTCAATGTGTTCAGTTTTAAAATTCTCAGTGGCTTTCCTGACTAACAGTGACAACATCCAATGAACAGCAGTTAGGTTTATAACTGTAAACATTTACCTTTATGAACGATCTTTAACCAGTAACTAGATTGCTTATACAGCGTTAAACAGTAAGACAGGATATTCTGACCAAATAGCAAAGTGCCATTTTAATTTCAAATGCTTTTTAAAGTTTGTGTAAGTCAACTTTTTATATCTTCACCAAAAAAGAATCAAATTCTGTTTCTCTAGATTGGATCATTAAGCTTCAGAAATATCTCTAATAGGTCTAGGGAGATGGCTCAGTAGAATAAGTGCCTGCCTGGCAAGTGCAAGGTCCTGAGTTCAATCACCAGCACCACAAAAAAAGAAGGAAGGAAGGAAGGAAGGAAGGAAGGAAGGAAGGAAGGAAGGAAGGAAGGAAGGATCTCTAATGAGACAGGCTCTTGCTAATTGGGCGAGGCTAGACTCATTTGCAACCCTCCTGTCTCAACCTTCGTCAGTGCTGGGATTGCAGGCATGTGCTGCTGCTCCCAATGATACACTACTATTTTCAAAACCTAGAAATTAGGGGCTGGTGAGATGGCTCAGTGGTCTAAAGCACCTATTTAGAACAAACTTAGCAAAGCAAAGGGACCGCGGTTCAATCCCCAAGCACCACATGCCAGCCAGCCCTGCCTCCTGGTGGGCTGAGCTGGACACACACACACACACACACACACACACACACACATAAATAAATAAATTTAAAGAAAAAAAAACCTAGAAATTAAATGGAATTTGAAAATAAAATAATAGCACCATGTCAAATCAAATATACACAACGAAATGTTCTTTTGTAAAAATATACACTTAGTTTTTAATTCATTAACTATTCTTGAGAATATTATTTTCTTTCTTGTTGAGTCTGAGAAGAGTTGAATTTGCTCAAAGACAGCACAGCTAATGAATAACAAGTTAGGGCTTAAAGTTTCCCATAAGAATACCATCTTAAGAAGATAAAAATACAAATTATTAGTAGTTTAGAGTAACATCAATGCAGTGCCACTACCTTAGAATGCACCTCTGTGATGGTTGGTCAGACTTGTCAGTCAGATATACACAACAAAAGTTGGAAAAAAGCCAGGCATGGTGTGGTGGCACATTGCTGTAATCCCAGCACTTTGAAAGGCTGAGGGAAAAAGACTGCAGTTGAAATCTTGTTTGGAAAGTTTAGCAAGACCTTATCTTAAAATTTAAAAATAGTAAAAAGAACTGGGGTTGTAGCTCACTTGTGAAGGCCATGGGTTCAATCTCAGGCATTGGAAAAAAATAAAAAGGGAAAACAACTGGAGCCAGAATCAGCCCGCAGTGGATTCCAGCTCTGTCACACACTATGTCACTGGAGAGAAAGTCAGTTTCCATATCTGCAGTATGAACGTAGTGAAAACCAACCTCCTGTGGTTATGAAGCTTGTGTGGCCAAGTAAGGCACGGAGCATAATGTCTGGCGTACAAAATCATACCACATACTGACTCTTTTCCTCTTGAAAAAGGCTGTATGTAGAACTGGCTTAGATCTTGAATGACAGATTGTGTTGGATATTTAAAAAGAATGGAGATTCCAAGAAGAGAAAAGAAGCCCAGTCAGAGACACAGCAGGGAAAATGTATTTAAAATAGTTTAAGTGAAGCAGAACATTTCAATTTAATAGTATAAAATAAGCTTGGAAAACAGTTTGGGGCCAGATTACATCAGGCCTGGCCTAAGAGTTTAGATGTTATAAGTAGCAGGGAATGATGGAAATTTTTAGTTCTTAAAAACCATGCTTCATTATCCTTGTTTTTTCTATTATAAAGCCATGCATGTTCATTGCAGAAAGTCTGTAAGAAGTGTAAAGGAGAGAAGATAGCTGGATGTACTGGTACATGCCTATAATCCCAGCACTCTGGAACCCTGAGGCAAGAGGACTAAGGGTTGGGGATATAGGTCAGGGCAAAAGCCCTGGGCTCAATTTTTTTTTATTGTTACAATATATCATTTAATGGGTATTTTTTCTCTTTTTACCCCCAGCCTTATTGAGGTATAATTGAAAATAGAATATATATATATTCAAGGTGTACAGTGTAATACATATATACAAATGCATTTATGGATATTATATATAAATATGTATATATTTACTTTCTTGTCACTAGGAAATAATACCCAACACCCACAACTTAAAAGAGGAAAGGTTTAGTTTTGGGCTCCCAGTTTGTAGAGGTTTCCATGCATACTTGGCTGGCTCTAAGGCAGGCTGGCATGGCAGAGGAGAAATAGCTCATGGCAGGGTGCAGGAAGCAGGGACAGAGTTCTAGGGAGGAGGGAGGGAGATAAATCCTTCCAGACAAAGCCCCTAGTGACGCACCTCTTCCAGTCAGATTTAGATATCATCACATGTAGCTATAAACTAATATCACATTACACTTAGCTTTTACATTTAGTTGCACACGCCTAACATCACATTTAATTACAAACTCATCATTTGTGAGTGGGTTAATCCATTTATGAATATCATGGGCCCATGATCCAATCATATCCCCAAGCCTCACTGAAGTGTGTGAAGCTTTGAGGGGACATCATGATATAAACCATAACAATCCACCCCTAGTCCCCAAGACTCACGTGCATCTCTTTATGCAAAATGCATTTAGTCCATCTCTAAGACTTACCAAAGTCCTGTCTCAGCTTAAAAGTCCAGGACTAAAGTCTCTGAGATTTAAGGAAAACTTTTCTGTGACCGCCCCCCTCATAAAAATAAAAAAAAGAGGGGCTAGGGAGATGGCTCAGTGGAATAAGCGCTTCCCTGGCAAGCACAAGGGCCTGAGGTGAATCCCTGGTTCCACCAAATAAATAAACAAATAAATAAGAAAAAATAAATGAATAAAAATAAAAAAAGAAGGCTGGGCATGGTGGTGTGTGTCTGTAATTCCAGCTCTTGGGAGGCTGTAAACAGGCAGATCACTACAAGTCTGATCTAGTAGTGAGACCCTGAACACCCTGTAAACCCTTCCCTAAAAAAATACCAAAGTAAAGAAATAAAAAATAAAAAAAGAAAGTTAAACACTGAAAGATACAAAGGCACAGGGTAAACATTCCCAGTCCAAAAGAGAAAAACAGGGTGATAGGAATGGAACCAAAGCAAGACTGAAATCCACCAGGGAAAACATTGAATCCCATAGTTCCATGTCCAGCGTCCTGAGCACTCTGCAGAAAGACATGTACTCCAAACCACTCGGGCAGCCCCAGCCCTGTGGTATTACTAGTGGTTGTAACCCTCATGGCCTCTCTCTTGGGCCGATTTTGCTCACTCCTTACCACTTTCCTCAGACCATGTTCCTGACTTCTCCAATTTCCTGGGTTCTCTATGGCATCTTTGGCTTCACTCTCACTGCTTCACACACTGCCCTCTCAGGGGCACACGGCCGGGCCGCCTAGGCCTTCTTCTGAAATCTGGGAGGAAGCATCTCTGACACCACAATGCTTACATTTTGCATGTGTATAAAACCAACACCATGAGGATGACACCAAAGTCTGACACCAGCTTGAGCAATAGCCAAGCCCTTTTGCCTCTTGCTGGTGGTTGCACCTTGCAGAGCCCTCTCAGTGCCTAAATGGCTGAGCAGAATGAATGAGTCATGAAGACTAACATCCCACTGCCTAGGTGGTGCCATTCTGGAACATGGTGCCCTGGGACAGTCTTCTCAACAGAAAATCTTTCATTTTTCCACCAATACACCATGTGAAGGGTAGGAACTTTCAGATTTCTCCCATCCCCTCAAGGCATCATTTGTGTTGTCCAGATCCAAAGTGTACCAAGCTTCTCTTTACTAGTAATCACTATAGCAGCCAAACTCTTCTCTCCTTCATTTGCACAGGACCCAACTTTGTTAGAGCTTTCTTTCTGGCCAAGATCAAAAGTTTAAAAATCATTCAACTGTGATGTTTGCTCTTCATTTTCAAGGTACAGTTAGCTAAAAGATCCCAACAGTACCCATCTCACTGCTTCAACATTAGACGGCTTTGATGTTTTCACCACCAAATTAATTTGTCCACTGCCTTTAATATCAGTCTCCTGCAGAATCTCTGGACAGGAGCAAAAGGTGGACTTATTCTGTTCTGTTCTGTTCTTTTTTTTTTTTTCCTTTCCTTTCTTTTCTTTTTTTGCCAGAGCATAACATACATGATCCAGAGTACAAGTGCTAATGCAATCCTTGTTTCCAAATGATATCTTCTGAGCTTGGTCTTTTCCACCTGTCTTTTTATGAGCACTCTGGTCTCCTGAGCTCTGACAAGAAACCTTTCCAAACTTCACTCACAAGCCAGTTCCAAAGGCTTCTGATCCCTATGATCAGAGAGCATCACAGCAATGATCCCACTTTTGGCACCAAAATTTGTCTTAGGTACTTTCTTGTCACTGACGCATAATACAATCACTTAAAAGATTTATTTTGGCTCACGGTTTGTATCATCACATACAGTTGCTATTTTCCTTAGTAGTGTTTTGATTTTTTCCTTACCTTATACATTTATTAACTTAATATTAAGAAGGTTTATAAATACATGAAAAACACTGAGCACATTTATGCAGTTTTCCTTTTTACATGAACATTTACCTCTAAAAATTGGATTGCTTACTTGAAATTGTCAGATGATTAGTAAGAGCTCTGGAACAAAATGAAGTTTAAGCTACATATTTATGGGGCATAATGATTACTTATCTTTATTATATTTATGTTCTATAATTTCAACATATCATTGTAACATTTTTTCTTGTCCTTTTATTATTTTAATTTCTCTAAAAAATATTATTATAATTGCTATACCAAGATGACCTCTGAGGACATTTGGATATGTCTTCTTCAGGTTAAGGGTTTGAATTTGGAGTGGCCTGGTGGTATAAAAGCAGGAGTTGGAGCAGCTTACTCTCTCCAAAGCATATTGGAAAGATCTGAGAAAGGAGATTATGAAACAAGGGAGACCATATTAAGCTATGGCAGCAATTCAGGCATAAGTCGAAAGGAAGCAAGACTGGTGCAGTGGCAGTGGACATGGACAGAAGCAACAAACCCAAGAAGTAACAACAGAAGGAAAACTGAGAGGACTTCTTGAGTTATGAGCTATGGAGGGCAAAGAGATGAGTAATGCAAGGTGAGGCTAAGGTGACACCTGTGGCAATTTGCATAAGCTTCAATTTCCTCATGTAGGAAATAGGGCTAGTAATGATACCTTTCTCATAGGGTTGTTGGGAGAATTAAATGGGTGACATCTAAAATGTTTAGCACAATAATTGGAATGCACTTTTAGTAAACATTTGCTGTTACTGTTTTTGTAGCTGTTAAGTCTAGGTGGACTGTGTTTTAGAATAGCAAACTTCTTGAAAGAAAATAGAAAAGTGAGGAAAGAGGTGTGAAAGGTACAATTGAGTCACATTTTAGACATGTCATATTTATGTTTATGGTGGACAAATAAAAATGTTCAGCAGTAAGCCTCACTGGCTTACATGTTTCAGGATGGATGCATTTTAGGAAGACTATATCCATGAGAAGCAGGCACTTAAAGAGTGGATACAACTGCAAAGTATTATGTGTATGGTATTCTCCCAGTTGTCACTTCTTCTCCTCCTCCTTCCCCCTCCTCTTTCTCTTTCTTTTCCCTTTTTGAAATAGGTCTCACTACATTGTTCAGGCTTGCCTTATACTTACTATACAGCACAGGCTGGCCTCAAACTGTATCTGCAGTCTTCCTGCCTCAACCTCCAAGTCCTGGCATAACAGGCATAAACCATGACACTGCTCAGATTCTAGGTTGCAGACTCTACCTGAACTAGTGAGTGTTGCTTGGCTGGCTGAAGATTCTACAGGCAGAATAGATATCAAAGTAGTGAAGCATTTAGATTTGGGAACCAGATAAATCTGTTTAAATTTGAACTCTTTTTTTAAGAGATGAGAGAGAGAGAGAGAGAGAGAGAGAGAGAGAGAGAGAGAGAGAGAGAGAGAGAAATGTGATCTTGCTATGTTCCCCAGGCTGTTCTCCAACTTGTGGATTCAAACAGTCCTCCTTTCTTGACTTTCAATTAGTTGGCACTACAAGGATGTACCACCAAGTCTAGCTTTCTTCCATTTACTATTGCCTGATCTTAGGAAAAACAGAAACAAAAACAAGTTGCTAAGTTTTAGTTTTCTTATTTATAAATGGAATAATGCAGATTTCTTACATCATAGCATTAATGGAAGGATTATACAGATCCTTTCAGTGAAACCCTCACAACATAAGATGTGATATGAATACTAACCTTTGATGTTAATCTTGTCTTTTCTTGAAGCCAATAATGAAGTTTCTATTTCTTTATCACCCTTTACAGTGCTAAATATAAGAATCATTCTCTACTAACTGCTGTTTGTTTTACTCACAGGACTGTGGTCCTCAGCTCTCCCTGGGTCTCAGTCTCCTTGGGAACCTTGTTGCCCATGATGAATGAAACCCAGAATGGCAGCCAGCATCGCTGGGGCAAGATTGGAGAGAGCCTCTGTATCCGTTTTTGTTTCGAGAGACTCTCTGAATGAGTTCTCTCTCATTACTGTAAATAATGGCATAAACTTCTGACACTAAACCTCTCCACAAATCCAGTGTGATCGTTTGCCAATTACACTTCTTATTTCTTTAACAGAACCTTAAGAGCAGTGTTTTCATTTTAGTCCCGATTGATGATTAATGAGCAGCAGAGTATGTCCTAAGAAGGCAGGTGAAAAATATCAGGTTGCAAGACAAAGCATGTAAAAATATCAGAGACGAGACTTTTTTTTCAAGAAAATAAAGGGTAAAAGGCCATGAATGCTATTTTTAATAAGAGTTCAAAGGGCAAAATCCCAGTGCCTTAGGGTTTCCCTCTAAAATTCGATATCTCAATCTGGTAAGTTCTATGTCACAATATATGAATGTGCTTATAATAATAATTGGTCCAAATCTCCAGTGAAGGTAATTTATATCTCAGATTTTTAGTTGGTCCTAACTTTTTAGAGCATAGGAAGTCAACCTTAGTATGTGATTGAAGGAAAATTTAGTTTGGAAAAAAAAAAGCACAGGCTATTGCTAAATTGTTTTATGACTTTGGAAAGACACACATGAGAAAGAAAAGATAGCCAACAAGTATTGAGCTTTGTTTTTCTCTTTCCTTTCCTTTCCTTTCTATTTCTTTTCTTTCTTTCTTTTTCTTGTATTGGGGATTGATCCCAGGATCTTTCCACTGAGCTACATCTCCAGCCCCTTAAAAAGGTTTGTTTTCTTTAAATGCTAAGACAGGGTTCTACCTATGTTGTTAAATTGCCCAGGCTGGGCTCAAAATTATGATCTTCTTGCCTTAGCCTCTCCAAGTGCTAGGATTACAGGCATGCACTGTCCAGTTGGGGTTGAGCCTCTACTATGCCTGACAGCATGTTTAGGTACGTTTTCTCGCTGATTTTCACAACACATTTAGATAACCTTTGAGATGTTAGCAGACTCTTCCATGATCACATAGTTAAAAAGTAGTAGTGCTGAGAATGCCATCCAGTTCTACCTGGCTCCGAAGCCCACACACACTCTCTCCACCACCCTGAGCTACTCTTTACTATTTCCTCATCTGCAAAAAATCATGACTTATTAAAATTGAGTCAGATAATCTTTGATGTCTCTCAAGCTGCAATTGTTTGCCCTTTGACTTCTGAGGTAAAAGAATCCAGGGAAAGGGCTTTGGGCACAAGGGTGGGACATCTTTCCTTCCTCAATTGGAAGCCTGGGTCCACATGTCCCATATCTACCATTCTGACTTCTATTCTGTGGGGGGAGGCTGCTCTTAGGCTGCTGAGGACACTTTAAAACTACTTCTATTATA
>NW_004524588.1:2981447-3014302 GCF_000260255.1 Octodon degus
ATATATATTCTTACTATGCAGCTTGGACTCATAGCGATCCTTCTGTTTTCAGCCTTCCCAGTGGTGGGATTACAGGCATGTACCACCACACCTGGACTCTGTCGCTGACTCTGTGCACCCCAAGGTGGGCCTGCGCAGCATGTGGTGCCAGGGATCAAACCCGGTCCCTGCACTTGCCTAGGCAGGTGCTCAATCCACTGAGCTATCTCATCGGCCCAGAATCAGGTCTTTTCATTCTCCACTCTACATGAATTTTCATTTCTAAAAGCACACCTATCAACTCTTGTTGTTGAGAATTTGATTGTTCCCAACACTAACTGAATTGTATTGGGAGCTTCTGGAGAAGAGCAAAGGAGTCTAAAATATCATCCCGGGGTGGTGATGCACACTTGTAATTCCAGCAGTCTGGGAGGCTGAGGTAGAAGGATCACAAATTTAAGCCCAGCCTGAACAATTTAGCAACTCAATGAGATGAAGAGGGAAGGAAGAAAGGAAGGAAGGAAACTATAAGACACCATTTTTACTTTCAGGGAACTTATAATTAGCCAGGCAACCCAACTGCACATAAAACAAATTTTAAAAGGTCATGTGCAACGTAGAATTGAGCTGGGTAATACACATAATAGACTCTATAGGAGTACTGAGAAAGGGAAGCCATGCTCCCATAGAGCTGGGGCAAAGAAAACATTCTTCACCTTGCCTTCTGAACTAGTCTTTCTTGGCCTTCTTTGTAATTGTGCAATCCTGATATGAACCTTTCACATAGTTCAAACATTCCCAGCTTTGCTGGCTGCGGTGTGTCCTTCATATCACGTCATCTAAATGCCACTTCATCTTTATTGGCACTTATGGGAGGGTAAAACCCCAATGGTATGCAAACACCGTCATGGATACTTGCTTCAAGCCATGGGAAGTTTCATGCAAAACCAGTTTCTCAATAGGGTGAATGTTGTGTAAAGGTGTGAGGAGCCTGAGAAACTAGTTAAAGGCAAAGCCTGTCAAGCAAGAACTAGACTTGAATGGGGAACTTTCCTGTTTGTGTCAACGACGGTCATTCTCCAGCCCCTTACCTTTAGGGCCCCTATGTTTATACTCCTCTTGGGCCCCTGATCCAGAGGCCATAATACCTCTCAGCAGGAACCCCTTGTCCCTAAATTCCTCTGTGCCTGTCTATTCTCTTATGCCCCTATATGAAAAAGAATCTCTAGGTCTCAAAAATTACTCTAGGGACTGGTGAGATGGCTCAGTGGTCTAAAGCACCTACTTAGAACAAGCTAAGCTAAGCAAAGCACAGGGACTGCGGCAATCCCCCAGCACCACATGCCAGCCAGCCCCGCCCCCTGGTGGGCTGAGCTGGCCATACACACACACACACAAAATAAATAAACAAATAAATTATAAAAAAAAAATTACTCTAGAATCTTGATTCCCTCTCTTTCCTCTAACAGCTAAGTACATGTGTGTTTTTCCAAATTCCGCCCTAAATATAATGTGGGAATACCATCCCAAGAAAGGAGGTGAGATGATAGAGTAGCCTAGTAGATTAGTCACCTTATTTGTACAGTATGTTCTAAAATAATGATGGATTGAAGAATGTCTAAATTAATTGATGACATAAAACAAATACACAGGAAATAGTAGTTAAGTGTGGCTGTCAGAATAATAGCAATAAGTGCTAAGTCAAGGGTAACTGGTTCTGAAAAATGAGATATTCATGAATACACAAGTGAAAAGGGAATATTTCAAGGTAGGTATGGTAGCTCATGCCTATAATCCCAGGCAGGAGGATTGCAAGTTTGAGCCCAGCCTGAACAACTTAGTGGCTTAGAGAGAGCTTGTCTCAAGATAAAAAATTAAAAAGGGCTGGAGATGTAGCTCAGTATGAAACCCTAAGTTCAATTCTCTGTAGTTGGTAATTTTCACAGATTCAAAGTTTAGAACAGACCCTTAATGAACAGGAACAATCTAAATAGGCAGAGAAGAGAAATTATGACATTCTAGAAATGAAGAATCCTATAACCAAAGGCAGGAAAAGTGGAGGATTCATATGATAAGTGGAAAATGGAAATGGTTAGCCTGTCTCTGGGAAGGGTTGCCTGAAAATATACATAGTAAGAATTAGGGGAAATAAGATGGTGTGGATAAGATGTATTCACCAAGAAACTCAGCAAATGTATAACATGTCAAGTGCTGTTGTCTCCTGCCATGTGGTAACAGCACTTTACATCTATTAAAACTACAATGTGCCAGACACTGTGTTAAGCATATAGCATTTTACCCTCATGGTAGACCCATGACACAGGCACTGTTCACATCTCCATCTTACACATGAAGTTAAGAAACTTGTTTCATAGTTAGTGAATGGAAAGGCTTGGAATTAAGCCAAGTGAGTCAGTTCAAAAGGGTTCTAAACGTAACAGCAAATTATCTCCACACATATTATCTTATTAAATCCTCATAAAATTCTCTGTGACATAGACATCAGTATCCTTATTTTGCAAATGAAGATCCAAGGCTTCAAGAGTCAATGAATTATCCAAGATCATTTGGCCAAGGACAGAGCTGAGTTTGATAGCAGGTCCACTAATTCCAAACTCGTTAAATTTTCCATACAATATAGCTACCTGGCAGAGGGGTTTCTAGGATGGGATCAAAATAGAGAAAAGCCTCTGAAAACCTGATAAAGCAAGAAGCTTATGTAATATGAGTGGGAAAGAACTTGAGTTTTTTTGTTTGTCTGTTTTTTGTTTTTGCATTTAGTACAGGGTCTACAGGGTCTCACTACACAGATCAGACTCATAGTGATCCTCCTGTTATCAGCTTCCCAAGTGCTGGGATTACAGGCACATGCCATCACTCCCAGTCTCAGTTGTTGTCTCAGTGTGCCCTGGGGACAGGGCTGGTAGGACATGCTGGGGAAGAACTTAGGTTTTTGAACTAAAGAGATTTTGATTACCAAAGGTAGATTAGGTCTGGCCTCAGCCAGTCATAGAAAATTGAATCAGGGCAAGAGTGGACATGAGGCTGGATGACATTAGAGATGGGAAAGATGTAAAAATGGGTAGGGAAAGGGAAGCACAGGAACAAAATCAATATTTAAAGGTAAATCAAATCTCATCATGGAGCAGAATAGCTAAGAGTAATAAAAGAGATTAAACCAAAGAGGACTTTGCTTCTGTTTGTGTCTAAATGACTGAATGGATTATTGACAAGGACTGAATATTATTGGAGCACCTGGCTTCTGGAAAAATATGAAGGTTCTTTTTGGATATGTTGTGCTCTGTTTTGCAGAACAGGGGCTGACACATTGCTGAGGAAATGACAGTAGACAGAGATGTGAGACCAGAGCGCAGGTAGAGAGCACATGCTGTCAATCATATTTGACAAGAAAAGCTATGCAAGGACCACTACAAGAACAACTAAGTCAGAAGTCAAGGAAAACATGTAACTCTCAGTTGGAATAAGCAAACGGTCATCATGGAACGTAAGTGCAGCATAACAAAAACTATCCATAGGTCCAGCCAGGTGATTAGGGCCACGGCAGAGACACGAATGAAAGGGACACAGCAGCAAATGACAGCTCTCTAGTATCAAGTAAAATGAAGAGTTTACTGCACTATTTCTGGTATTTGAGGGTGTTTCCATATTATAGGAACCAAACCCAACTTAACTGGAAGGGACCCAGCAGGCCAATCCTGCAAAAGAATCAGGAACCTCTCTAGCAGGAGTACACAATCTACATCAGTACAGAGTAAGAACTGAAGTCATCAGAAAGGGTCTCTCCACTGAACTCTACACATAAAAATGGCTCAAATGATAAATGTCATGTTTATACAACCACAATAAAAAGGAGGGCCTTGGCCCCGAAAATCTATGGGTCCTCCCCAAATCTACAGAAGCGCACCTAATTTAGCATTTCCTGGACTCGGCCTCTCCTTTAGAGATCTTTGTTTTCTTGCCCAAATGGTGGCTGTGGAGGTAAGGAACAAAGGACTCTAGAAGCCATGGATACTTCAGCTTCCTGGCTGCCTGTCCTCCCAGCAGGACAATCAGCTGTGAGTAGTTTGTAGCAGACACCCCTCTGGTTTCTGCTACCTCTGTCCTTTTCTTCTGAGCACTGGGAATACGATACATTGGGTAATGCCCCACCCTCTGTGACCTCTTCTGCCTGACAGAATTAAGAAAGTGAGACAGGGAGTAACTGAGCCAACACCTAGAAGGGACTGACCTGAAACAACTGTGAGTCCTGTGGTTTCAGTTCTTGCTCACTGCCCTTTGGGCAAGCCATTTAGGGTTCTAGGAGCTTCCTTATGACTTCAGAGACCACCTGAAAGATTATACTTGTTTCTTTTTCTGCTTCCTATTTATCCTGTTCCCTAGTAAGGGGTCCTTCACAAACCCAGGCAACACCAATAGGCTCCTATACTCAAGTAGCAAGGTGGGGTTCCTCATCATTTGCTTGTTTGTATTTATTTATTTATTTATTTATTTATTTATTTATTTATTTATTGAGGTACTGGGGCTCAAACTTGGGACCTGTGCTTGCCAGGCAGGGGCTTATGCCACTGAGCTACCTCCCCAGCCCCCTCATCAGTACAAGTGAAGAAAAGGGCACAGGATTGCTTAGTGGCTTATTGGAGGATGCATGCTTGGTCCACTGAAGAACCAAAGGAGATGCAGACCTTCTGCTTACACTCCAAATCTCTTTTAGCTGGACAAAGAAATCCCAAATAAAATATTTGGAATTTTGTTTTTTATTGACGCTTTTGTTTCATCAAGATTTGGTTTCTCTTACGGCCTTTTCCCCGAAAGATGCTTAAAAGGTCTGGAAATGCCAGTTAAGAGTCTACAGGGGAATGGTAACAGCACTGATGGGATGGGGAAGCTCACTCATTAGCCACAAAACCATCACAGACTGCCTATTACAGTGTGGCTAAAGTTCTAGGGCTTTCTGGTCCTTTCTGTCATTGCCCCATGTTGAACTTGATGCCTGCCTCTGAAACCCTGGTCACCAAGGTCAGCTAGGGATGGGCCGTGCAAGGCTGCTGTCACAACACAGAGGAATGACAGTGCAGCCCATCATAGATGTACTTAATCAGGCACACTTCAGGAAAAACTGGTTGCTCAAGTTCATTACCTCAAGGAAAATAGTTTTGTGTGGAGTCTGACAGGGTGCGAGGTAGATGTAAGCAAAGCCGTGGGCCGGTGCCCCGCCCACATAGGGAAGAGGCTGTGGGCGGCCAGCACACAAGGGAGGGGATTCTTTTCTCCTCCCACTGAAGATCATTTAATTTTGAAAGTTAACCAGAGAAATGGGTTTCCTATTTTCACCAAACCTAAATATCTTTTCTAGGTCATCTACAAATTCAGAAATTTCAGGCTTAGAACCTTTAAATTGTAGAGTCATCCTTATAGAAGTGTTGAATTGTATGAGATTTGCAAATCATCTTATCTAGCCCTTCATTTTAAAGATGGGGATACAGCAGTTTTCTTTTTTTATTTTATTTTAATCTTTTATTTATTTACTTATTTATTTGGTACAAGGCCTCACTACGCAGCTCAGCCTCATAGTGATCCTCCTGTCTCAGCCTCCCCAGCACTGGGATTATATGCAAGCATCACCATGCCAGCCTTTGGTGGCCAGCTTGGCATGGGGCCAGCACCGCATGCGGTACTGGGGATCAAATCCAGATCCTTGTGCTTGTCAGGCAGGCGCTTAGACCACCGAGCTATCTCCCAAGCCCAGAAGTTTCCTTTTATTAGAATATTTAATTCTTCTATGCAGCCTAAGATTGTACTTATGTTTTCTACAAGCTTAAATTCCACTGTTGCTTCTCATAGGCCTGATTGTTTATTTCTATCTACAGAACACAGTTTATTTAAAGTCCAAAAATTATAGTTAATTTGATTTTTTTATGGCACTGGGGATTGAACTCAGGGCCTTGCGCTTGCCAGACAAGTGCTTATTGTGCTGAGCTATTTCCTCAACCCGTTAATTTGAAACTCATAGTATTTTTCATCCAAATTGTTTCTTAGCTAGCTTCTCCCCATCCCAGATCTGTACAATAAATTTCTTAAAGTTTTGTTCAGGAATTTATATTTTGCCTTTCTATTCCATTTTGCAAGATTTAAGTGCCTATTTCTGTCTATGATTTTTTTTTGTTTTGTTTTGACATAGGGTCTCACTATGTACTACAGGCTGGTCTTGAACTCACTTATGTAGCCCAGGCTGGCATTGACCCCACGGTGATCCTCCTCCTGCCTTGGCCTCCCAAGTGCTAGGATTATAGCCATGGACCACTACAGCAGGCAAGTCCATAATTTGAATTTTCATCGGTCTTAATTTGAGGAAGCAAAAAAGCATTTGTAAAATGTGCACTTTACAATATGTCTGGTATCTCACATTTGATAGTTAAACAGTTCCAAACAAAACTGTGAGAAGCATTTAACTTAGAATTCCTTCACTTCATTTTTTAGGACCTCAAAGAAGATGGTAGCTTTTTTTTCCCTTCCTATATGGTGGGGCTTTAAAAATGAGTCTTTCCTTTGAAACCCAGAAGAATATTCACATATCTTAAATCTCACAGGGAGCAAGTATGGCTGGGGAAATGTAGTGAGAGGGCCACACTCTAAACTTCAGAGTTTAGAAGATTTTTTTTCTTTTTCGTTTCTTTTCTTTTTCTTTCTTTCTTTTTTTTTTTTTTTTTTTTTTTTTTTTTTTTTTTGAGACAGAGTCTCACTCTGTGGTTCAGGCTGGCCTTATGTGCACTAGGTATCCCAGGCTGGCCTCAAATTTACAGCGATCCTCCTGCTTCAGTCTTCTAAGTGCTGGGACTACATGCATATGCCACCATGCCTGGCTCTAGCGTATTTAATTCATGTCCATTTTGATATATCAATCAGTAGTTTACATCCTACTATTCATAAAAGGTCAAAGCTAAAAACAAGAAGTATAAAAATCAAGAAATTCAGGAGAAGGAAGGAAAGGAAGGATTTTCTAGTATCTTTTATACTCAAAGAGATGGCTGCTACATGCAAAAGGAGAATATTATAAGTAGCCAGAGCCCTGGGAATATCCCTGATCTCTTCTTCTCCTTCACTTCCCATGTGTAATATAAGCATGTCTGACATTTATCGAGCACTTACTATGTGCCACATATTGTGCTCAGTACTTATAAACCTGACCAGTGCAATCATCACAATTTTCATGGCTTTTAAAATAAAAAGACTGGTACTTCTTGTGTGTGTGGTTCTAGGGAATCAAACCCAGGGCCTTGGGCATGCTAGGAAAGTGCTCTACCTCTACGCTATAACTCCAACTCAAGAGTGGCACTTTTAAGAGTGAACTTATGCACATAGGACTGGTGGAGCCAGATTCTCACTCAAGTTGCTATAACTCAGAGCTTACCCCCTATTAATAGTCCAGGTCCGCTAGGAGAGCCACCGGCCATGATGCAGGTCCAACAATTATGAATCACAGAAGGAAGAAAGGAAAGAAGAAAGGCGGGCAGGCAGGCTGGCAGGGAGGGGGGTTAGATGGTAGAGCCTTAGATTGAATCGCAGTATTGAGAAAGTTCTGTAAGACCAATGGAACATCTTGGCACCAAAGCGGCTCACCAGAGTAGCTCCACATTGCCCAGCTGCGCTCATTCCTCAAGAAGCATCACGTCAGAAAGGACAAAAGGAAGTAGGGAAAAAGGCATATTTAGGTATATGTGCAGGATAGTTTGGATAATTATAATTGCTGGATTTCTGATAGTCTTTTAAAAGGAGCAGTTAATGCTTAAATTTTTTTCTTTTTATTCTTTTGAATTTCTTATAACTTTTTGTTATTTTTTTTTTCTTTAAAGCAATCTTTCATGTTTATATCTGGTAACCTAAACAACTAATTTGAAGATAACATCATGCAATACAGTAATCATTGTTGAATTCTTATTTTGTTTAGTGAAATTTTGTATCATTTCTTTTTTTTGTGCAGGGTCTCACTATGCAGCTTGAACTCATAGTGATCCTATTTTCAGCCTCCCCAGCACTGAGATTACAGGTGTGCACCACCATGCCCAGATTCAGTCACTGGTTCAGCGTGCCCAGGGGCGGGGTCAGCACAGCATGTGGTGCCAGGGATTGAACCCCAGCCCCTGCGCTTTCTTAAGCAAGTGCTGAGTCCACTGATCTATCTCACCGGCCCTTTTATATCATTTCTAATGCTGATTTTTTTTTATTACCATTTTGTATTCCAGAAAAGAGACAGACAGACAGATAGACAGAAAGAATAGAAAGATAGATAGGAGACGCTCAGCAGGAAGCAGGGATGGCTGGGGTCCCAAGTCAGGTGTAGTCCCTGCGGAGCAGTTCACTTTCATCACTGGCACCTTACATCACATTGCCTCCTCAGGTACAGCACTGGTTTTGTCTTCAAGGGATGTCTCTGCCTGCTGCCCTCCTTCAAGCTTGTGTTACTGTTCACTCACCTAGACAAGCCACAGCTTTTCCTACTTGCAGTCTCAGTACCCTTAAAATGATTTCCTGCACTGCTGCTCGAGTGATCTTTCTGAAACATAAGTCCAACTGTGTGACAGCCCAGTTTAGGAAGCGAGGTGGACACGTCTTCTGACATGCTTGGGATGGGTTTGATGATCCCCTAGCATATAAATGACAAGAGTCTCACCAGCTTTCATTAAGCTGCTTTCAAAATTGCCTCATACTCTCTTTGGTAAGGCTATCATGATGAAATTTATATACAGAGCTATGCCACTTGCCTTATGTCATCCATCAATTAAAAGACCTGTCAAGGGAACCAAGAAGGTAGCACATACCTGTAATCCCATCTCTTGGGGAGACTGAGGCAGAAGGATCATTTCAGTACTAGTCTGGGCAATTTAGTAATTTAGTGAGAACCTGTGTCAAAAAAAAAAACAACCTGTGCTTTTGATCATGTTATACCAGGACCCCTGGGACCCAGACATTCCCTCCTTCTTTGATATCCTTGCCTTCTGTACCTCAAATTTAATACTCAAAAACTAAAGCAGCACCAGATCCAAGATGTCAGCCAGAGGGAGGCTGGTGAAGGAGCAGGAAGAGATCCGCAAATGTGGAATAAAAAACTTACAGAACATTCAGGTTGATGAAGCTCATTTACTGACTTGGCAAGAGCTTATTGTTCCTGACAACCCTCCATATGATAAAGGGGCCAACTTTCCATTAAAGTATGCATTCACCGCCAAAGATCAAAGATTGCATTTAAGAGCAAAGACCTATCACCCAAACACTGATGAGAGAGGGCAGGTTTGCCTGTTGGTAATTAGCACCCAACAGTTGGAAGCCAGTGACCAAGGCCAACCAACCACGTAATCCAGTCCCTCATAGCACTGGTGAATGAGCCCCAGCCCAAACACCAGCTCCAAGCTGACTTAGCTGAAGAATATTCTAAGGACGGCAAACAATTCTGTAAGAATGATGTTATGGGGAAAAGCAACCTGTAGAGTAAAATCTGCTACAAGCAATTCCAGCAAGTGTGAGCAGAGACCACATGCAGCGCATTCAGATACCCCGTGGAGCAGGACTCTGGGAAATGGATGCATGCTGCTGCCCGGCATCCACTTGTGGCAGTCACTAACTTCCTACAGTTTTCATAATCTAAAGTGACCTAGTAACCTATAAAGAGAGGATTAAAAATTTCAGATATGCTAGTTCTGCTTTGTTTTAAAAATCACTGCTTCAGTTAAAAAAAAAAAATCATACTGTGCTGTACAACATGTCCATGCCTTTATTTATTCTCTGCCATCTACCTGGAATGCCATTTGTTCTTCTCTTCCTCTCCCTTTGTGACTATTTGAAGCTCACTTTAGATTCAGCTCAGCTAGCAGAAGTTTTCTATCTATGCTGATCATTTAGTCCAATCACTAGCTCAGAGTAGGAAGCCTCAGACCTCAGGCGGAGCATGATAACTTCATGAGACAACAGGCTGTATCTTTGGACATGCTCAGCCACAATCATACCCACTTCTTACTCTAGCAGGGGTCTTATCTGTTCCTTCTCCTCCATCTTTTACTGGAAATACTGGTGGAAAACTACTTACAGAATGCTTTTGGGAAAAAACTAACATTTGTCAAAATATCAAGTGTGTATGTATAATGTACAGGCTCCCTTTCTAGTAATCTGTCTTACAGATAGTCATACATGAACAGAAGGATATATAATAAAGCTTGCATATTTCTGCATTATTTGATAAAAGTAAAAAGCAGAGGAAGAAGTAAATTCCGAGAGAAAGAAATACAACCAAGGAAGGAGTGTTTTATACAATGATATGGAATAATATTCAATATGTATTTTAATTGAAAAAATGTAGAACTGTATATATAATATCATTTGTTAAAAAGTGGAAGAGAAGTATTTCTAAAAAATTTAGAACAATATTTAGTAGTTGTGTATCAGGGAGATGGAGAAGAGTTTCTATTTTTTACCTATTGTCTTCTTTAGTGTTCGGAAAATTCCGTGAGCATGCATTAATTTTATTTTAATTTTTAATAAAATCTTTTAATTCCCTGGCAAGTACAAGAGCCTGGTTCTACTAAATATATATATACATATATGGTACAGGGTCTCCCTACGCAGCTTGGAATCATAGTGCTCCTCCTGGTCCTCCTGTCTCAGCTTCCTCAGTGCTGGGATGACAGGTGTGCACCACCACACCGAGTTTCAGTGGATGGTATGGTGTGCCTGGGAATTTGGGGCCAGCATGGCTTGTGGTACCAGGAATCAAACCCAGGTCTTTGTGTTTGCCAGGCAGGCGCTTAGACTGCTGAGCTATCTCTCCAGCTCTCATGTATTACTTATGAAATTTTTTAAAAAGTTTTTTCACTTGTGCAAGTGAAAAAGATAAATTCCATCAATTAAGTAAAGTTTCTGTAGAAAACATGGAATTGTTTTCATTTTAACTTTATTAGAAACATTTATTCAGCTTTCTTGACTAAGTCATAAGCATCTAAATAAATTTAGTGTCAGCAATTATACCCTCCAGCTGCACATTCTTCTGTTTTTGGTTGTGAATGTTAGATGCATAGCCTGGAAAAATGAAGGTGACAGAATTTTCACTCTGCCATTTATATATCCATTGTAGCTCTCATTTACCTTGCAAAATGGATGTAAGTCAGAAAAGGTAAAGGTTAAAAACTTCTTTAGAGTGAAGTTCATGTCCTACAACTTTCAAAAGCTGTCCTTTCCTAATGATATTACAATAGATTGAATTAAAAGTTTGGATGAATTAGGGATTAAGAAAATTTCTGGAACATATCTTGGGCATTGCCAATTACCTATACTGTATATCAATGACATAGTCCAACAGTTCTTTTTTCATTGTTGCTTAGATATGGCAGAAAGAACATGGAAAAGAAATGAGTCATAATGTTTGGTCCGTGCTCCCCCAGGATCACCAATGTGCCTTTTTGTCATCCGATATTCAAATTGTTAAATGTATACCAGGTACTCACGCTATAATATTTAGTTCTGTATCTCACACCAACATATACTATATACTATGAATATGATATAATCTAGTGTAATAAAATACTTCAAAATACATTAGGAGTTATTGAAGAGCATGTAAAAGAGCCAAGTTCCTCCAGATTTAATTATTATACTGCAGCTTAACCCTCAGGAATGCCCAAGCACATTCAAATTAAGTTGACTCTCCTAAGTTTGGCATTCAAAATACTTCATCATCCACATCTACTTCTTTGTTAGTTCTTGACATCACTGTGTCAAACCTAACTGTTTGCAGTTCTTCACTGTTCTGTTATTTCACACCCTTATGCCTTTGCCTGCTTCAAAAACTGGCCTATGCACGTGTCTGCTTGAAAAACTTGTACTCTTCCTTTGACACCAGGTTCAGAAAGTCAGCCTTTCAAAAGACTTGTCCTAGCTCTTCTTCCTGTGTCTTAGGTGTATCTTTATTGCCACACTTAAGGCTATCCTTCAGGTCCTCACAGCATATTCATTTAGGAGAACATAAGTGACTATAAATAAATCCCCACTCCTAGAGGCCTGTCCAGCCAATCTTTCTGTCTCTGGTAGACAGCACAGCTCCTGATGAGAAGGAACTATTCAATACATTTGTAAATGAATGGAGAGGTCAAGGAATGAGTCAGTCCTACTACAGCCAAAGGATTTCTTTGTAGTATGACTGTTCTTGATATAGTGGTAAATCTAGTAATGCGTACATTTCTCTTGGATTCCATTGCTGTACCTACCTGGCCTGAGGCAGCAGGGGCTATCCATGGTATAGTGAGATGCCTGTACCAACACGTCGAGTGTCAACTGTCAGTTGGTACAATCTTGCATAGTGAAAGATTAACTTTAGAACAACACCAAAACACTGAGTATATGTCTTTTAAATCTTGATGTGTTCTTTTAAGCAGATGCTTGATTTTTTTCATTCCCCACATAGCTAGTGTCTCTCCAAACATGCTTAGATGGCAAACTGTTTTCTTTGGCAAATTGATTAATGGGGACAATTACTCATATGCCTGGTTGCATGACATTTCCAATAACATGGTCATTTTGTTTATGGAATGCTCAGTAAAAATACTCTGGAATTCACCACCAGGGAAGGGACCACCTGTCTGCTAGAAATGCTAAAAAGGAGAAGCCAAGAACAATGCTGAAAACAACCTAATTCCATCACTGACCTCCCCCCACAGCAAACTGTCTCCTTCAAGCTTAGCAATAGCACCTGTGGAAACAAGAACAGCTTTGCTGGCTGGGACAGAACTGCCCTGCAGGCACCTTGTCAGACTGCCTAAGGAGAGCTGAGCAAAGGCCCTGTGAGTGGCAAGGAGAGCTGGAGGACTTGATTGAGGGGGAAAAAAAGGGAGTCAGACATGGAAGAGAAAACGGATGGGAGGTGGGGAGCAGTGAAGAAACAGCTGTGAGACTGGAAGCCTGGGAAGAGTGGCTGCCCACTGAGTACACCTGGGGGACATCAGCATGGGTGAGGAGGAACAGCAAGGGTGGGAGGCCAGGAAAAGGCACAGTGCCTTTGTTTGGAGAAGCTATAACTGAGCAGGCAGGCAACAAGCACCTGTCTGGGCCTCACCTGCAGCAGCAAAGCAGAAAATCAATAAATTCCATGCCTGCTGCCTCAGTTGGGAAGCACAGGAGGAGGCTGAGGTTTTCCAAGACAAAACAAACTGGGGGGAACCTTTTAAGGATTAGGATAAAATTAACACCCCACAACCTGCTGTCTTTTTTTTTCTTGCAGAACTGGGGATTGAACTCAGGCCCTTGCGCTTGCCAGGGAAGCACTTATTCTACGGAGCCATCTTCCCGGCCCTTAAAGTTCAGAAGTGCCCACCCCCCTCTGGCTCAGGATGCCTTCAGGGCAGGTCTGGTACGGCTGTGAGCATCTGGGGATTGAACTACAGCAACCTGTGAATGACTGCTCTGTGTAAGCAGTCACTTAAACAACTGAGCTAATGGGCAGGTCCCCAAAGTTCAGAAGGGGCTTTTTTTGTTTTTGTTTTTGTTTTCTTTTGATGGTTCAGGATGCCTTCAGGGCATTTCTGGTGTGGCTTGAGGATCTGAAGATGGAACCACAGCAACCTGAACCTGACTGCTCTGTTTAAGCAGTCACTTAAAGAACTGTGCTAATGGGCAGGCCCCCCTACTGTCTTGAAAATCACAAAACACGGGCCAGGGAGATGGCTCAGTAGAATAAGTGCTTCCCTAGCAAGTGCAAGGGTCTGAGTTCAATCCCCAGTTCCACAAAGAAAAAAAAAAGAAAATCACAAAACACAACAACAAAAAATTGCAGGGAAAAAGGGCAAGGGTGAAGTTGCACTGAACAGGGTAAGAACGTCCAGGCAGAAGACCAAACCAAGTGCCAAACCCTGCAGGAAAAGATCCACATCTCTTGCACAATCCCTAACTGTGCATGTGTCAGCAAGCACAAGGCCATCTTGAACCCGCAGCAAGCACCATGTAAGAAGCTGTTTGGGGCAGGCCACGTTCTTTGGGGCTGAACAGCTTTCTCTTCTAGTTTAGCAAAATGCCTGGAAACCAGAGCTCAGGTGTAAAATACACAATACTATGTCCTTCTCGTAAAAAGACAAAGGAGACTGTTGTTACTTCTGTGTTTTGAATCATATAATGGCAAGGGCGGCCAGGATGTCAAAATCCCTATACATTATTAAATGATTTCAGCAAAAAAGAAGCTAAACTGTAAAAACTCTCCATTCTGATGATATTATCTTGTTAGGGAAATAAGGTGTCTAAAGATCTAAAGAAAAAAAAGGAACAAAGAGTATTTGTGGGGGAAACAGACTCTTGCCTATGGGAAGTCCCTAAGGACCACTGTGGTCACATGTGCAGAAAGTTCCAGCAGAACTCCTCAGAAAACCCTGGCTAGCAAGTCTGGCCCAGAAATGAAAACAGAACTCTGTTTCGCTGAGATTAAAAAAC
The DNA here is from genome assembly GCF_000260255.1 of Octodon degus. NCBI lineage: Eukaryota > Metazoa > Chordata > Mammalia > Rodentia > Octodontidae > Octodon > Octodon degus. The sequence continues at coordinate 2,995,905 of NW_004524588.1, forward strand.
AAGCAAATAAACAAGCAAAGCTGAGGTTCACCCACCCCAAAGAAGATGCTGCCAAAGCTATTCTGGAGATTCTCCCCCCTCCCCCCAGAGAGAAGACTATCAGAAGGGTGAGAATCTACACGGGCTTGTTTACAAAATAAGGATGAAAGGGTGCTTTTTGAAACTTGTCTGAGATAAATTTAGAGTACAAATTATTAAAAGGGTATTTCATACAGCAAGCAAAGAATTTTTTTAGTGATGGGACACATTTGTGTAAGACAAAATCGGCTACTAAGCGAAACTACACTAGTTAACTTTGTGTGTAGTGATTCACCAGTTGAACCCAGGGCCTTCTCACTGCGCTACATTCCCAGCCCCTTTTATTATTTTTTATTTTTGAGATTAGGGTTTTGCTAGGTTGCCCAGGGTGCACTTGAACTTGTGACCTTCCTGCGTCAGCCTCCCAGAGTGCTGGGATTACAGACATGTGACACCATACCCTGCTGCTAATTAACTTTTAGGAATCGTGTTAACTGTACACAACTATGCTCTCACAAAGGACTGCCCTTGGTGACAGAAATCATGATTCCAAGTGGCAGTGTCTATATTCCAAAGAGACAATAGTGACATATTTTTGAGAACTATGAGGTGGCATTACTAATAATTTTATATTTTGTCACAGAAAATATTAAGTGCTGTGCTATTTTTATGACATTTAATTAACCAAAGAAGACTGACATTAACCACTTTCAAATTTAAACAAATATTTCTGAATACAATTCTGTATACAAGCAGAAGATTTAAGGATATATTCCAGAATGAAAATCTTCATACATAGACGAGAGATGCTTTTTAGGGCCTTTTAAAATTAAAAGAACTAAAAATATGCATTAAAAATTTCTTGGGGCCTTTCGGCTTTTGGCTAGGAGGAGGCTAAGGTGCAACTTTCTTCGGTCGTCCCGAATCTGGGTTCATCCGACACCAGCCACCTCCAGCATGCCGCCCAAGTTCGACCCCAACGAGATTAAAGTCGTGTACCTGAGGTGCACTGGTGGTGAAGTTGGCGCCACGTCTGCCCTGGCCCCCAAGATCGGTCCCTTGGGTCTGTCTCCAAAAAAAGTGGGGGATGACATTGCCAAGGCAACTGGTGACTGGAAGGGCCTGCGGATCACGGTGAAACTGACCATTCAGAACAGACAGGCTCAGATTGAGGTGGTGCCTTCTGCCTCTGCCCCGATCATCAGAGCCCTCAAGGAGCCGCCAAGAGACAAAAAGAAGCAGAAAAACATTAAACACAGCGGAAATATCACTTTTGATGAGATTGTCAACATTGCCCGACAGATGCGGCACCGGTCTTTAGCCAGAGAACTTTCCGGAACCATTAAGGAGATCCTGGGGACCACCCAGTCTGTGGGCTGCAACGTGGACAGCTGGCACCCTCATGACATCATAGATGACATCAACAACGGCGTTGTCGAGTGTCCAGCTAGCTAAGAACCAAAAGAAAATATATCAATAAAGAGATGATCTGACAAAAAAAAAATTTCTTGGGGCTCAGGGTGTGGCTCAGTGGTAACACCAATACTTAGCATGCACAAGGCCTAGGGTTCAGTCCTGAGTACAAGAAAATATAATTAACCTAAGTGGGTAAATGAATCAAAGGGTAAGTAAAAATATGTAACTGTGATAATTCAAATAGAAAAATAGGAAAGCCCAAATTATACACTAATTCCAGAAAGTCCAAATATTTATATCTAGTAAGATATAGTACCTAACTAAAGGCAAGAAGCACTGTTATAACTCAAACTTTGGTAAATATTGTTTGTGAGCCTTTGAAAATATCTCTGTGGTTGTAAGTACGTGTGATGGGGTCCCAATAGTAAATTTTAGCTTATGTATTTTTCTCTCAGGAAAGGGGAAAAATGAAGCAAAACTTGGAACATTTAAGGCTACTTATAAAGTAAGAAATGGTTCTTCTACTTCCTTTGTGAAGTTTCCAGGTACCAAAGCACACTTTCTTTTGAACGGCCCAGGATGCCTGTCCTTCTGTCCCTAAACATCCAGAAGAGCAGTTCTCTGATTCCTATTCAGCAGAGTATCCTGGGTTTATCCACACTGACATGGGCAGTCAGTAGTGAATTCTGATGGAAGAAGCTGCTTTTCTAAAACAAACTCTTCAAGCTATAAATGTGCATTGAGATTTTTTTACTTACTCTATCATATGTAGCAGTAACTTCAGGCATCTTCACATCTGATTCAGTAGGATAAAATGTGCCAGCCCCATGTGTGTTGTTAGTTAAGCCATCAGAGAACTGTGAAAGAAGGGATCTAATCACTTGTTTGTCCTTCAGCAGTCTCCTACGGCCGCACCCTCATGTCAGCAATTGTCCAGGGTCTACTTGCTCATCATCAAATGCGCAAAGATCCACCACAGCAATCAGAGCCACACGCTACATATTCCTCTTTCTCACTCATGTAAGCCTCATATTAAAATTGGTACTAGGAAAGAGAAAAAGAAGCATGTTCACTCTGAAGTGTAAATGACAAATAGTGATGCTCAGCCAGCTGTCTTGTACAAGAGCAGTTCACCTTTAAGTCTCTACTTACTAGCTAAATAAATTTCCTATTATTTCTTCAAATATGGACACACCTTACTCTTCTCTACTGGGCAAGATATTTATATGGTTATAAGCAGCAGAATGTCTCTACTAGTAAAAGGTAGTCGGGACAGCTGTTGAATGTGAGAGCCAGCTTTTAGTATGGTGCTAAAGAGGAAGACGTGGAGAAAAGCTTGAACACAGAAGGTTTTAGTTCCTTGAGCTTTATTTTCTCTTCCTTATTTTTATGCTGAGTGGGCCTGGTTTTCCTCTGCTGTCAACAGACTGTTTCACACTTCTTGGCATTATTGACTTATTTTTCTCCTGTTGACCAAGCTGGAGGCCGAGTTATGTGCTCACTCTGAAAATGCTCCTTCAGAATCATGCCTCTGAGCTTTCTGACCAAGGCAGAGAGTAAGTAGGTACTGTGCTGTATGCAAATACACACATATTTCTCCGTGTAGGCCAAAAGGAGGGAGGCACATTGCAAATGCCTTTACAACAAGAACTTTTGAGATGGGTTATTTCATAGCGTCATTGAAAATAAGCTTTTAGAAAACAAAAAAGTACAGAAGAATAATTATCTATAAAGTAAGTTGCGGGAAAAAAAATCACACACAAAACAAAACATGACTAATACTTCAATAGTGAGTTCACCTCAAGCATTTCATGAATTTCACATGACCCACCCACTTTTTCTCTGTACCTCTGAAGACTACCATATCAGCAGCAATAATACTCTGTTGTTCAAGTGCCAGATTTACATCTCAACATAGCCCTGGCATTCCTGAATGTAGAATACTGTACTGTTTGCTGCCTCCTTTCTGATTTCTATTATAAGGTTAATTAATGTTCCTTGCCCCTCCTCTCTTAATCTCATGCCACCTCTTACCTCTCAGCAGCCAGGGATTTTTTTTTCCCTCTGTAGTTCTTTTCCTTTCCTTTCTCTTCTTTGTCATGAGGTGAACTACCTGCAAATTCATTCTTCAATCAATTTAATGTCATTACAATTCAATGTCTTTATCTTTCAGCACAGATGATTTTTGAGATGACAAGCCAGGGACAAAGACCTGATGAAAGCACCTTTTCTGGCCCTATTCTCACTTTCTTCCCCAGATTTATGTTGTATGGAAAATGGTCAGAAGTTCAGGGTTTCATGGCTACTAGAGTCTCTTTCTTGGTAGGCCTTTAAATAAAAAAGAGGACTTGCTGTTTTGAGATTGTATTGGGGATGAGTTAAGCAAAAATTTCCACGCCAGAATTACATCAGAAAATTTTCATTTCCAATGGAAGTGTGGAAAAGGGTGGGGTGATTTTAAAATATTTGTACTCATATGTGTCAAATTTAATGGAAAATCAGCCAGAGCCAAACAAGCTATTTAAAGGAGCTTTCTTTCTTTCCCATAATTCCTCTGGGGTTATGAGCCCCAATAGACTCATAAGGCTCAAGGAGTAACTTGATCATTTTGGTTCTGTTTATATACCTGTGCTTCCCTCTCTCTTTCCCTCCCTCTCCTTGTCTCCCTCTCTCCCCCATCTTTGTAGTATGGGGGGTTGAGCCCAAGGCCTTCTCATACATACAGGCAAGACCTATAAAAAAAAAAAAATCAGGGGCTGGGAAGGTAGCTCAGTAGAATAAGCACTTGCTTGGCAAGCACAAGGGCCTGAGTTCAATCACTGGTTCCACACACACACAAAAATAATAATAATAATAATAAATAATAATAAAAATAAAATTCAGGCAGGGTCTTGATAAATTGTTCAGTTGCCCAGGCTGGGCTCAAATTTGCAATCTCCTTTCCGTGCCTCCCACATCGCTGGGATTTCAGACTTGTGCTACCGAGACCAGCTGACACCTGCACTATTAGCCTGCAGGTAAATGGGACTGGAGATGAATATGTAGAGATGAAGGCATGGAAGGTATGCAGAGAAGGAGCACGTGCGTGCATGCGTGCGTGCATGTGTGCACACCATGTTGCTTGAGATGTTACTACAGAAAGTGCAGCAGCGGAAGGAAGCACAGCACACTGCGGGCCAACAGTGCCTCTGTGTGGGTGTCTGGGAGTACATGAGATGTATCTGTGCTGAGAGGGAGTGAAGGAAGGAGAAATGTATGCATTCTTCAAAAGGAATTGCACGCGTTGGAGGTTGCTTTTGAGAGTATAGAAAGGAAGGATTGAGAACCACAGATAAAGTATGCCCAGGATCCTGACCGCACATTCTTCTAAATTTCCCCCAACCCGCTAAAACAAATGTTTGCTGTGTTCATTTTTCCTTGGCCCCGAGTCTGCCTGACACATGGTCCTCCCTACCCACTGGCAATGCCCCTCTGACTTCATCAGCACATGGATGTCATATTTGATCTGTATTATTTTTCATCAGTACCCTGTTCAGAGAGTGATCTTAGTCTTGAGTGCGTATTTCCCTCACATGAATTACAGTTTCTGAGGATTCAATTTTTATCTTTTATTTTTTATTAATTTTATTGACAAGGATTCAATTTTTAAAACTAAAGTTTGTTCTTCTTTCCTGTTCTCTCGTCACTTGTTATCAATTCTGAGCACTTCTCAGCAAATGTTTAACATATTATTGTACAATACCTCTTCATACAATTTTCTTCCCTTTACAAAGCCTCTTATGACATGAGTAGGATTTTTTTTTTTTAAACTGCAATGTTGGGGATAGAATCTAGGCCTAGGCAAGTGCTAGGTTGGTGCTGTTATCACCGAGCCTCATCCCCAGAACAGAATTTATTTTTTAAATTAAAATGTGTCTCTTAAATTTTTTTTCTCTCACTCTCTGATACCTGAGATCAAATCACTGAGCTTCAGCATACCTGTCACACTGCCTACATCCCAGCCCTTTTAAGTTTTTTTTTAAATTTTGAGGCAAGCTCTCAGTAAGTTGTCCAAGCTGAGTTCACATTTGTCATCTTCATGCCTCAGCCTCCTAGCGTGCTGGGATTACAGATGTGTGCCACCATACCTGTTCCTTGGCTCTGGGAATTGAAGGCAGGGTGGTTCTGTCATTGAGCAAGACCCCAGTATGCTTTTTACATTGGGCAGATTTACAAAATTTTTTAAATTCTAGGGCTAGGGATGTAGCTCAGTGTTACAGTGCTTGCGTTGCTTGCATAAGGCCCTGAATTCAATCCATAGTACCACAAAAACAAAAAATGATAAAATTCTGTGTAAAATTCCAAATCTGCAGAAATAATACAATGTTCAGCCCATATCGACCATCACCAGATTTAATACATTGGCTTCACATCTGTACAAGCTAAGTGTACAGCTAACTGCCCATGGCCCTCCTCATCCCATTCCTCTCCCTCCCTCTTTCACACTCCCAAAGCAAGGATGGGAAAGTGTAGGGTGTGTCTGTGTGTGTGTGTCTGTGTGTGTGTGTGTGTGTACAATGCCCCTCCTGCATGGTCAGAGTCTACTGCATTGCCCAAAGGACTTTGTTCTCCCTCCCAGTGGGGGTAGGGGCTGGTGATTGAGCCCCAGAATTGCTCAAACACAACATAAGCAAGGTCTGTTGGGCTGGGGAGATAGCTGAGTGGCGTAAGTGCCTGCGTGGCAAGTGCAAGGTCCTGAGTTTGATCCCTGGTACACACACACACACACACACACACACACACACACAAAGAAAAAAGAAAAAAAAGAAAAGAAAAAAGAAACAGCAAGGTCTATGGGCCTCCTGAAGGCCAAAGGATGGGATGGATGAGCACTTTTTCAAGTCTTTGCAAAGGTGTGAGCCCAAGGCTTGCAGGAGGCTGAATCCCTGTCAGCTGAGACCCTTCCTACAAGGCAGGTGGGATGCAGGAAGAGAGAGCAGCACAGCAACCTTCAGCTGACCTGGGAAAAGGAAGAAACACATTCCGAGGAAGTGGGATTAGTATAGTGGCGAGGGGGTGCGAATTGAAGACCCATTGCACCCCGAGAAGGAGGCACCCTCAGGTGGAGAGTAGCTTTACACAGCTGCTGTTTCCCTGAGCTTCAGAAAGGACAGGGCTGAGGGTGCCGTCATGAATGTAGCCTGGGGGTGGGCGGTGTGCCCTGGCTGGGCCAGAAAACCATTCCCAGTCTGCCAGACATACTGCCAACCGCATGACCTGCCTGGGTGGCATTCACATGAAACACCGAGCTGCTTTAGTTCCTGGAAGCACTGTGGGTCCAACAGAGACCATTCAACACTATTTACGGGCCTACTTTGAACATTTCTTTATAAACTGAATCATACAGTATGTGGTCTTTTGTGTTTGGCTTCCATAACACACTGTTTTCAAGGTTTAAACACATGGTTGTGTGTATCTGTACTTTGTATTTTTTGAAATCTGGCCTTTCTGTGCCACCCAGACTGGTCTTTAACTCCTAGACCCAAGGGGTCCTCCCACCTCAGCCTCTTGACTGTACTTCGTTCTTTCAAATGCTCATATATTCCTTTACGCTATGAGTGTAAGTCCATAATTGGCTCCATTCGCCCACTGATGGACATTTGGGCTGTTTCCACTTTCTGTCCATTATGAATCATACTACTAGCAGAGAATATTTGTATACAAGTTTGTGCATAATTATATTTTCATTTCTCTTGGATATATACCTGGAATGGTCATATGGCAACCCTGTAATATTCTGAGGAATTGCAAAATGCACTTCCCTCAACATCTTATTTAAAAAAAAAAAAAAATACGCATTTTGTACAGGGTTTCACTACGCAGCTCCGATTTGCAATGCCCCTCCTGTTTTCAGCGCTGGGATTACAGTCGTGCGCCACCACACCCGGACACGTGCGGGGGTAAAAGGGGGGCGGCTTGCGACACCGGGGATCCAACCCAGGCCCTGCTCTTGCCCAAGCGGCCGCTTAGTCCGCTGAGCTATCTTACCGGACCAACACGTTAATATTCTTATTATAAAAACCCTGGATTTAGTGCGCGTTTCTGCAGTGTCCCAGGGGAGGGCCGCTGTCAAGGAAAAGGATCGCTTTTCCGAGGCCCATGTTTTTCTCTGAGCCAAAACATCTGACCGGGTGCGCTCGACTGAAAGCGCACTTTCTGCCTCCAGCCCGGCCCCGCCTCCCAGCGCTTGCTGACCACAAGATAACCGACGCCTCCAGCAGAGGCCATATGGACCTTGTAGTTTTCTTTCCGCACACCTGCGCAGAAACTGCGGAAGCAAAACTACAATCCCCAGAATGCTCCTGTTATACGGGGGCCGGCTGGACCATTCCGCGTAGGGTACTCCCGCCCTCTTCGGTCTCGGCAGTTCTCCAGGGCGTCTGTAAACACCCCAGAGACTGTCATGGAGAGGGAGGCGGCGGCAGCGGCGGCGCAGGGAGGCGTTTGGGGCCACTTCCAGGGCCCGCGCTGCCATTCCTGAACCGGTCCCCGGACCCCGTGACTGTGGCATCAGAAAGCTAACTGTTAGACAAGAGGAGGCAGCAGTCAGAACCCCATCCCCTTCCTCCCGGGGCGGGGGCCGGGCCGGGCCGGCCTGTCCGCCGAGATGGATGACAGTAAGGTAAGTCTGGAGGTTTGCACGCGCAGCTGCCGCCGCCGCCGCCGCCGCCGCCGCCTGCTTGTCGCTAAGTGCTAGTCCCACCGCCGAGCCTCTGCGTGAAGTCCGTGCCAACACCCAAGAAACACCTGCCTTAGACGTCCCCGCGCCTACCTGTGATGGCCCGATGGTACCCAACCCGAACTCGGGCTACACCCGGGCTGTGTGTCTCCTGGAAGGGGCCTCTTCTGGAAAATTTCACTCCCAGGGCAACCCTGTTTGCCAGCTCTCCCAGGGAGTACAAACCCTCGTCCCTAACCTGCCTATCCAGATAAGAAACTACAGTTTTAGCCTTTTCTTTGTGCCTTCTCTTCTTCCTTCCCAGGCCATCTCAGTTTTACAGACTTGAATCAGTGCACCTTTGAACCAGCCCCAGCTCCCCTTGACGATTTCCCTTTCTCGCAGGATTCTTCACTCAATGCCCCATTCATATACGCTGTTCACTCCCCTTCGGAGTTATTTTCCTGTGGTTGGTTGGAACGTTGCTAAGCTCCTGTTGCTATTTGTCCAGAGGCTAAATCTAAACCTCCTCTAGAAAGCCTTCTCTAAGGAAAATGGTCAATTTCTTCTTGTCATCTCTATTCCACTTTTCCTGCTCAGTGCATCTAGGTACATAGTGTGCATTATTGGCTCATTCATATAGTTGATCTATGAATGGCCTGTTGTTTCTGTATTTAGATCTAGATTTAGATTAGTGTTTAGTTTTATCCCATGAAGATAAAAATAGTCAGAGACTTGCTTGTTGATGTTGAAGAGTTGGGCAGGAATCAAACTTTAAAAATTTGCCAATTTTTTAAAGTAGAAATCATACTCTCTTTTTTTCTTTTTTTGTATTTTAGGGAAGGGTCTACAGGGTGTTCAGGGTCTCACCACTACATTGGACTCATAGTGATTCTCCTGTTTACAGCCTCCCAAGAGCTGGGATTACAGTCTCAATTGCCATTTCAGCGTGTCCCAGTGGTGGGACTGGCAGGGCAGGCCCAGGAATCGAACCCCCAGCCCCTGCACCTGCTTGCAGACACTTTAATCCACTGAGCTATTTGGCTAGCCCTTATCAGCTTTTCAAAATCCGCTTTTCCATAGTTTCTGGCATACTCTTTGGGAGAAGTTTTCCCTTTGTTTAGATGTCCTTTTTGTCTTCCACCTAACCAGTAAAATTTTGCAGCTGCCAAATTTTTGATTCACACATCCTCAGAACAGAAAAATTTCCAGATTCTCTGTGCTGCTTGTTTTAGTGCACATTATTTCCTCTTCTTTTGAGAAGAGTAATAGAATGGAAAGCCCAGTCAGGATTCTAGAACTGAGCACTGATTACTTGTAAAGTAGCAAACCCCTTCATATTTCTAAAATAGAAAGGGGAATTCTGAAAGTTTCCCAGAAAATAATTGTTCATAAAATATTTGGTACCAGATCTGTGTTAATTTTGAAATTAAGCTTAAATATAAAGCCCACTGTCTTTCCCAGAAAATAGTAATTTGTAGATGTTTGAGGATGCTGAAAGAATATATCGTTCCTTGATTTTCTCACCTTGAGACTCCCTACTAATTTCAGTTGTATCCTTTTTAGAACTTTGAAAGTTTCTTTTTTACTTTTTTCTTTTCTTTTTTCTTTTTTTTTTCCCGGAACTGGGGATTGAACTCAGGCCCTTGTGCTTGCCAGGCAAGCATTTATTCTACTGAGCTATCTCCCCAGCACAAAAGTTTCTTAAAGTCTTCAATAATCTCAAATTCAGTCCAAGAAAAGCACGTAAGATTTTAAAATATTTACTTACCTCTAAGATCACATTAGGGGTTTTCTAAAATTAGCAAATGGCATTGAGAGAGATAGAAAATTTCATCTAGCATTATACCTCGTAGAGGATCAAGTACTACTAGTTAATAGTGATTGGAAGAGTGGTGACATGAAAGAGGTTGCCCCATCCGGCGAGAAGCTCAGCGGACTAAGTGCCTGCTTTGGCAAGCCCAGGTACCAAAGTTTGATCTTGGGACCCGTATGCCACACTGGCCCCACCCCCGGGAAAGCTGAGCAGGCCACCGTGTCCAGAAGTGGCGCATGCCTATAATCCCAGCGCTGTGGAGGCTGAAGATAGGAGAATCACTATGAGTCCAAGCTATGTAGTGAGACCCTGTACCAAATACATAAAATGAAGAAAAAAAAAAAGATTGCCCCAATGTATATGAGCTTTCTTAATCAATGTGCTCCAGTTGAACATACATGCTAGAGAAGATATAGCAAATGGGAACAACCAAGGGAAGGTAGATTGGGTCTCATAGAAGAAAGGCTTGGGAAAATACTATGTGTCAGAGCCAAATACTGATCTGCTAGAGTGGATGTCCTGTTAAACTAGTTGGGAAGAAAAATTCCAGACTATCCTTTCTCTCTCTGTCTCTCTCTTTCTCTCTGTCTCTATAGATAGACAGACAGATAGATAGATAGATAGATAGATCTCACTACATAGTTGAGGCTAGCCTTAAATTCCCTATATAGCCCAGGATGGCCTTAAACTTGCAGCACTCCTCCTGCCTCAGTCTCCCTAGAGCTGGGATTACAGGTTTATAATACCACACCAAGCCTCTATTCTCATATCTTTGACATGATGCTAGTATCTTCTTTGAACACTTTGGTGAGAATGAGAAATGAGCATATTTAAATATTTCTGTATAGCTAGAGCAAACTTTCTGTAGAAGTCCAGATAATAAATATTTGTGGGTCGCATGGTCGCTGTTGCAATTAATTATTCGGCTTCCATTATTCCCATTGTATCATGAGATCAACCACAATGAATGGACATGGCTGTGTGCTAATACCACTTTATTTATAAAAACAGAAAGCAGTTTATATTTGGATTTCCAGCGGGACAATCATTTGCTGACCTCTGAGCCTTGAGTACAAGTGTGGTCAGAGACAAGGATAGAAAGAGATAATCAGGAGCCAGGTTAGGATATGCTTGGTGAGGTAGGTTACAAATTTGGGGTGAGTCTCTGTCAAGGTATAGAAGACACCTGCTGAATCAGAGTATGTGGGGAGGTGGCCCAGGAATTTGAGTTTAACAGCTCTCCAGTGAATGGCTCATGCTCTTAATGAATTTGAAAACGAAGGGTATAGATGTTGGAGAGCCATTCAAAGATTTTTAAAGCAGATCCCCAGTGTGCCCATCCCCAGGGTGTGCTGAGACAGTGATAGAGACTGGGCATGGTGGCGCATGCCTGTATTCCCAGTGCTTGGGAGGCTGAAACCAGGAGGATCACCACGAGTCCGCTCTGTGTAGTGAGACCCTGTAGACCCTGTACTAAATACATTGGAAAAAAAATTTTAAACAGAGGCGACAAAACCAAATTTGTGTTTTTAAGACCATATTTGGGTGAACTGGGTCAAGACTATCAAGACTCAAGGCAGATAGTTTAGTTAGGAAAAACATGTTCATTTGGACATAGTCAGATCTCATTTCTACGCTTTCATTATGATTCTGGACAGATTATTTAATCTCGTCATAATTTCTCTTTACATGTAGGCTGAGGCACTTATTAAATTATTGTGATAAAAATATATATCTAAGAATTTGGTTACACAATGAATTTTCTTTCTTTCTTTCTTTTTTTTTTTTTTTTTTTTTTTTTTTTTTTTTTTTTTTTTTTTTTTTTTTTTTTTTTTTTTTTTGGCAGAACTGGGGATTGAACTCAGGCCCTTGTGCTTGCCAGGCAGGTGTTTATTCTACTGAGCCATCTTCCCAGCACAATGAATTTTCAATATGAGACTTTTCTGAATCCTTAACCACCTTGGTTAGATTGCTCAGAAAAAAGTCTGTACTTCAGAGCATGTTAGAGACCATTACAGTGTAGGTTACACTTGATACAATGAATAAAATCCCTCAAGAGCAAAGAATGTAGAGAAAAGAGAGTAAATGAGAAACCCCCCACCCCACCCAATCTAAAATGACCAAAGAAGGCTAAGGACTAGAATGTAGCAAAATAAACTGAAAAGGAAAGAAAAAAAGAGCTATTGTTACAGTATCTATCTAAGGGTAGAGAGATACAATGTGAGATGCTACAGAAATTTTCAGGTAAAATAAGTAGTGAAAACATCCACTGAATTTTGAAAAAAAAATTCTTTATAAATCAAGCAAGAATGACCCGTGCAGTGTTACAGTGCCAGATGCTTAGAAGCTCAGTTAGGAAGATCACCTGAGCACAGGAATTCAAGGCTAGCCTGACCAACATATTAAGACCCTTGTCAGATACCTACATAGCATATACTTGCCTATCTCCCTAGACAGCAGGGACAGTTTCAACAGAAATAGAGTAGGAGACAAAACGTATCAGTTGTGGAAGGCCTGGGTAAGAAGGCAGCAGACAAGATAGTCATCTCACTGAATTTGTACCAGCTCAGGCATTGCTGAAGTATATGTACTGTTATATTTAGGTGAAATTATACTTAGCTCCAGCCTCCAAAAAGAATAGCCACGGTGGGGGGGGGGTAGGGATAAAAGAGGAGCAGCATTAGTTAACTCAGTATAGAGATGAGTACTGGCAGTAAGGTTAGCACCAGGAAGAAGTGATTAGATACTTTCTGACGATCGGAGAAATAAGAGAAAGTGCCTCACCCGTAGCAGTGAAGGAAGTTATGGGAGTCATAACACCCAATAAAGATGCGTCTATTTGCTTCGCTTTTCCTTTAAAGTGGTAAACAGCAGTGGTGAGGTACGCTGCTGTGCTCTTTAATCAGTGGGTGATATCTTTTCACTTTGTGTTTTTAAGAGAAAGGTGAGACAAGCCCTCCTGCTTTAGCTGAAGTTACTGGTACCACTTACTTCATGTAAATATGGTTATTCCCGTAGACTTAACAACTTGAAACTTACAAATTGCCTTAGGAAGTAGTACATTAGGATGTAAATAGGTCCAAAAAGATGGTAAAGTAATTAGAGTTCTTCATTGATTTTTAAGATTTTTATACCCTTTTCAGATTTTATATTATTTTAAAACAACTTAGGTAAATTGTTCTGGGTTATGATATCAATTTAAATTAATTTCAAAATGCTATGAAATTTTCTTTTTTATTATTTATGCAATTGGCTGTCAATTAATGTATTCTGCGGTGCTGGGAATCAGACCCAGGGGTTTGCATATGCTAAGCCTGTGCTGTACAACTGAGCTATACCTTTAGTCTTCGGGTATTAACTTTTTTTTTTAATTTTATTTATTTTATGTGTGTGTGTGTGTGTGTGTGTGTGTGTGTGTGTGTGTGTGTGTATACGTGTGTGTGGCCAGCTCAGCCCACCAGGGGGCGGGGCTGGCTGGCATGTGGTGCTGGGGGGTTGAACCGCGGTCCCAGTGCCCTGCTAAGTCTGTTTTAAGTAGGTGCTTTAGACCACCGAGCCATCTCACCAGCCCGTTCAGGTATTACTTTTTGTTTTTGTCTTTTTTTTTTCTTTTCTTTTTTTCTTTTTTTTTTTCTTTTTTTTTTTTGAGGTCTTGTTATGCAGTTCAGGCTGGCCTTGTGCTCACTTTTGTAGCCCCTAGACTGGTCTTCAACTTGCAGCGACTTCCAGTCTTAACCTGAGTGCTGAAATTATAGGTGTGCTCCACCATGCTTCTTTCCGGGGCCAGCATGGCATGCAGGGTTAGGGATTGAACTCAGGTCTTTGTGTTTTCCAGGTGAGTGTTTATGCCTCTGAGCTATCTCCCCAGTCTTTGTTTTTGTCTTTTTTGAGACAGGGTTTCATTATGAGGTTCAGGCTGGCTTTGAATTCACTTTGTAGCCCAAGCTGGCCTGGAACTCACAGTGATCCTCCTGCCTCAGCCTCTTTTGTAGGTATTACTTTTTACAGTGAAGAAAAACATACTAAAGTAGCCGAGGAAGTAGAATTAGGAAAAAGTGAGATTGTAGAGAGATCCTTTTGCGAGTGGTCCCCACTTGTTTGGATGTAGTAGGGATGGAAAGGAAGCGAGAAATCAAAGATTTGGTCAAGAAATGTACTGGCATGACCTCAGTAGGCGGGCATGGAGAGTGGCAGTCACAGGACAGTTCAAGGATGTGGAAGTGTCTGTTAGTGAACCTTCTCACCTCTCCACTTAATTGAGCACCTGACATCAAAGTGAGTTGGAGTAGAGGAGTGCCTACCTTTGATGCTGCAGGGTGTGGAAAGCACCCATCAGTGTTAAGTCTTCCCCAGGACTTCTGTGTTCAGATTAACGGCCCTGTGTGAGAATGCAGGAGAGAAGATGCTTGCTATTAGGAAGTTACCTTTGGACCAGTTGTTATGATGTAAATCTGAGGAGTTGGGTTCTAGTCCTTCCTCTGTCATTCAAAGTCTCTGGACCATTGTCATCAACAGAGTGACCACATACACAGTGTATGTGCATATGTACATGTATGCACACATCCCTCCACCCCCAGCTTTCCTTTAAATGCCCATAATCTACTGCAGTGTTACTGCTTGTTCTGTGTCTGCTACTTTTCACTAGTCTAAATGCATTAAGAGCACTGATCCCACCTTCTTATGTTTATTCTTTTCCCACATTCTTATGTTTATATTCTCAGAGTTTTACTGTATTTGGATCAAGTTGGGTAGTTAATAATTATTGAAGTTAGTGTTTATATTGTTTGATCAGACTTACATGCCTGTATCTGGTAATCTAAGCAATGACTTTGAAGGTAACAATATGTAATATAATAACCACTGTCAATTTCCAATAGCTTATTTTGAAATTATGGATTGATTGGGTTTTTAATTCTCTTCAAAATGAAAATGAATAAGTGTTAAACACAGGGATGACCTTTCCTCTTTCCCTGAAAAAGATGAGGATACTAACACTTACCTTAGGAGGCAGTGTGAGATAACATGAGCTCCTCAGAGACTGGCTCTCCGGAGACCTTGTTCCTAAGAAGTGCTTTCCCACAGCACAGCCTGAGCTGGCCCTGAGTTTTAAGTTTTTATTCTGTTCCCTCCCAAAATGGATAGAAAATGGCCCAAGAGTCCGTAGAGGAGAATAGGATTTACTGGACACCAGAGCCTTCCTCATTTTAAGAAGCCTCAGTTAATTCCTGAACAGTAGGCAATGACTGAGCAACATGACAGTCATGTCCTCTGGCTGTGAAGCGTGAGCCACCTATAATATCCTTAGGCTTTTGCAGACTGGTTTCTTTCTTTTACAGTAACATTTCATCTTAGAATGATTGGAAAACCTCTTCTTGGGTAAATCTAGTAATTTTATCTTAGTTCTTAGCCTTTTGAGACATAATTAGAACTCTAATGCTTATCCCCTCCCTCCATAATGGTCTTTGTACACCTAAGCCTCTGTGCCATCGTTTGATTTTTTTTGGGGGGGCTGGCTTATTTGTTTGTTTTTTGGGGGTTTGGGGTTTTGTTGTTGTTTTGTTTTGTTTTTTGATTTGTAAGTTTGAGGTGGAACCCAGGACACTCAACCCTGAGCTACATCTCCAGCCCATGTTATGTTCATAACATTTCTTTCTTTCTTTTTTGTTTGTTTGTTTGTTTGTTTGTTAGCAGAAGCAGGGATTGAACTCAGGCACTTGCGCTTGCCAGGGAAGCACTTATTCCACTGAGCCATCTCCCAGGCCCTCCATGTTATGTTATGTTACGTTACATTACATTATTTTACTTTGTTATGTTGAGACAGGGTCTCCTTGACTTGCTCATGTTGGCTTTGAATTTGATCTCCTGCTTTATTCTCCTGAATAGCTGGGACTACAGGCTTATATGCAGTCTTCCATTCTTCTATTATTTTGGCACTAATTTTTAAAAAAAAATTTTTTTGTTGAGACACTGTCTCATTTGTAGTCCTAGCTGACCTCAGACTTGCAGGTTAGCCTAGGCTGGCCTTGAACTCACAATCACCCTGCTTCAGTCCTCCCAAGTGCTGGGAATGTAGACATGTGGCAACATGCCTGGCTGTTTGCTTTTTAAGGTTCACTAAGCAATCACTTTAAAAAAAAACAGCTTTCCTAAAAGAATTCACATATCATAAAATTTACACTCATGATGTATTCAATTCTGGACTTTTTAGTATATTCACAGAGCTGTGCAACAATCATCAGTAATTCTTTAACATTTTATTACCCCCAAAAGAGATAATCATAAACAAACTGAAACACCCATATAATAGAATGTCATTCAGCAATAAAAAGGAGTAACCACACAGAAAGACATGGAAGAGTGCTAAAAGCGTACTGCCAAGTGAAAGCACATTTGAAAAGGCCATGTAGTATATGATTCTACATATATGGCATTATGGAAAAGGAAAAACTATACAGATACTAAAAACATCAGTGGTTTCCATGGTTCTGAGGGAAGGAGGAAGGGAGGGAGGAATACACAGAACATAGGACTTTTTTTCCTTTTTCTTTTTTTTTTTTTTTTTGAGACAGGATCTATGTTGTTCAGGTTGCCCTTGAACTCACTGTGTAATGCAAACTGGCCTCAAATTTGTAGTGGTCATCTTGCCTCAGCCTCCCAAGTGCTGAGGATTACAGGCGTGCACCACCATGCCCAGCAAAGAGCATAGGATTTTAAGGGAAACTATTGTGTATAACAGTGCATTCTGTATGATACTGCAGTGGTGGACACATGACAGTGTGTATTTGGCAAAACCCATAGACTGAACATCAAGAGTGAACCCTAACAAACTGAAGACTTCGGTTACTAACAATTTAGCTCATCAGTTTTAACAGATTACTGTGTAATCAAGATGTTAATGGAGGAAACTGAGGAGAGGCAGCATGATATGGGAGCTGTACTTTCTGCTTCATTTTCCTGTAAACCTAAAGTAAAGTAAAATAGTCCAAAACTAAAGTCTATTAAGGAAAAAACCCCAAGCCTATTAAGCACTTTCTTTTAGTCTTTCGAGATGAATATGCATTTTTGCTCCTTTTTTTCTGTTCATATGGTGTATTATCACTGATTCCAGATATTTAATCAACCTTTAGTCATATGACAGTTTCCTCTTATGAAGTATAATACTATCAATATGATGCTAAATTCAGTCTTCTGTGTTTTATTGAGGACTTCTCCATACATATTCATAAAGCATATTGTTCTTTTGTTTTCTTTGGTTCTTTTTATTGGGCAAATATTGGCCTCATAAAGCCAGTTGGGAAGTGATCTCTTTCATTTTTGGGAAGATTTTGTGAAGCATTAGTATTCTTTAAGTATTTAGTTGAATTTACCAATGAAATCATCTGATCTTGGACTTTAATTCAGTCTCTTTACAGTTGGTCTATTCAGATTTTCTGTTTGTTCTTGAGAAGAAACTCCTCACGCCCAGTACTGAAGGTTGAACTAAGCTACATGCCCAGACTTGTTACATTTTTTGAGAAAAGGTCTTGCTAATTCACAGAATTCCCCAGGTTGGGCTTGAACTTGAAATTCTCCTGCCTCAGCCTTCCTGAGTACTGACATTCTTCTGCTTTGGAAAGGAATTTGCCCATTTCATCGAATTTTTTGGCATGTAATTTTTCATCATATTTCCTTATAACCCCTTTTTATTTCTGTAAGGTTGGTAGTGGTGTCCTGTACTTAGGTTCTGATTTCAAAGTTTTTGAGGGCTGGGGAGATGGCTCGGTGGAATAAGTGCTTCCCTGGCAAGCGTAAGGGTCTGAGTTCAATCCCCAGTTCTGGAAAAAAACAAAAAAAAAACAAAAAACCCAACATCAAAGTTTTTGAATTCTCTCAAGGTTGGCCAATTTTGATTTATTTATTCATTTGTTTATCTATTTATTGTTTGGTGGTATCAGGAATCAAACTCAGTACCTTGCGCTTTCCAGGTACTGAAAAGTACACACTTAATCCACTGAGCTATCTCCCTGGCAAGATTATTTTTTAAAACAGGGTCTTGCTATGCAGTTCAGGCTAGCCTCATACTCATGGCAATCTTCTTGCCTCGTCCTCCTAAATTCTGGAATCACAGCCATGTGCCCTTGTTGATTATTTTGTGGTTGGCCCTTGATTATTTTGAAGAGCTTTTGGTTTCACTGATATTTCTTATTACCTTCAGTCTGTTTGCTTGCTCTAAGCTTAATTCAATCTTCTTTTTCTGGTTTCTGAAGTTTAGGCTGTTGATCTAAAAGCTTTCCTTTCCTTTTTTACTTTCTTTTCTCAATGCCTTCATACCAGTCTTTTATTGTTTATTTTGAGACAGGGTCTCACCAAGTCACTAAATTGCCCAGAGTGGGCTGAAATCTGTGCCCTTCCAGAGTACAGGAAGGACTACAGGTGTGTGTTGCCATGCCCAGCTTCTTTTATTTATTTATT
>NW_004524588.1:3015043-3064667 GCF_000260255.1 Octodon degus
GGGGCTGGCTGGCATGTGGTGCTGGGGGATTGAACCGCGGTCCCTGTGCTTTGCTAAGCTTGTTCTAAGTAAGTACTTTAGAGCACTGAGCCATCTCACCAGCCCCCAATGATTATTAAAAAATATTTATCTATTATTTTTATTGAGTACTTTTTACTATACACTAAGAATTATATAACATGCTTTTGGGGCTTATTTTTTTTTTAATATTTATTTATTTTTATTACATTTATTTATTGTGTCTGTGTGTGTGTGGCCAGCTCAGCCCACCAGGGGGCGGGGCTGGCTGGCATGTGGTGCTGGGGGATCGAACCGAGGTCCCTGGGCTTTGCCAAGCTTGTTTCAAGTAGGTGCTTTAGACCACTGAGCCATCTCTCCAGCCCCTTATTTTGTAAATTTCATTGCATTTAGTATTAGCTTGTCCTAGAAAATGTTAGGATATTTAACAGAAAAGTACTAGTGTGTTTATGTTCATTTGCTTATAATCAGTAGCTTCTAACATTTTTAACATAGTAATGAAGGTGGTATTAGAGAAGCTCTACTGAAATCTGAGGTCTTTAAAGTTCCTCCTTTATGAAAGAGGTTCTCTGCAAGGTAAGAAAAAGTCAGTGGTCGGCAAGTTTCTTTTCTTGGTGGTAGCAGGTAGGTCCTCTAAGAATGTCCCTTGGAGCCAGCTGTCCTCAGCTCATAAATGTGTCCTGGGGTGGAAAAAGAAGTAAAATGCATAGTGGGCAAAGAGGTCCACTGTTTCAAAGCTAGCTACTTCAGTGTCCATGTGGCTCTGTGTCAACAGAAATGAATAAAATTAGAACAAGAAAAAAATCTCAATATTTGAGTTACTTTCCTAGTTTTCTTTAGAGTTTCTGTTGGTGTATAAAAGTCAGTATTGTCACTTGGCCATATTAAAATGCTTCCTCACAAAACAAATATGAGGAGAGATCTGGAAAATGATATGATTACATATGAGTTTGTGAAAATTTTTTGAATTGGGAAGAATGTTTTTTAGCCCAGAGATATTTAAGGAATTTGTGGAATTGATTTCAGTTTGAGCTTCTGGTTCTTGGTCCCCTGTCCATTCCTCATGTCTTCTGAAGCACAGAAAGCTGAGGTGGCGAGGCATCTACTAACCTACATTTGTGTAATAGTTTTTGTCTATAAAGAGTGCTCTTTTATAACTTTTATGCTCAAGATTTACAATAATCATCTGATACACATTACTCTCTTAAAAACTAGTATACCTATCAGACTCTAACTGGCAAAGGCGGATGTGATGGTACATGCCTGTGATCGCAGCAGTCAGGAGGCTGAGGCAGGAGGATCACTGTGAGTCCAAGTGCAGACTGAACTGCATAGCAAGCCTCTGTCTCAAGAAAACACATACATACTCACTCACAACACACACACACACACACACATACACACACACACACACACACACCCTGGAACAATTCATACTTTTTTTTTTTTTTTTTTTGCGGAACCGGGGATTGAACTCGGGCCCTTGCACTTGCCAGGGAAGCAGTTATTCCATTGAGCCATCTCCCTGGCCCAACAACTCATACTTTAACTGGCACTAAAAATAAAAAATTGAACCTCTTACTAAAGAACAATTGAGCTAGAGAAATGTGGTTACTTTTTTAATATAATTTTTTAGGTAGTAACATATAAGAACCCTGGATTTATTTACTATGCCTTTTTTTTTCTTTTCTTTCTTTCTTTCTTTCTTTCTTTTTTTTTTTCTTTTTCTTTTTTTTTTTTGAGACAAGGCCTTGCTATGCAGCTCAAGCTGGCTTTGAACTCACTTTGTAGCCCAGGCTGGCCTTGAACTCGCTTCCTAGCCCAGGCTGGTCTTGAACTTGCAGTGATCCTCCTGCCTCAAGTCTCCCCAGTGCTAGTATTACAGGCATGCATCACCATGCCCTGCCCTATCCTTTTAATTTAAAAAAGAAAGGAATAAAATAGTTCTAATTCAAATATTTTGCTACCATAAAAAGTAAACAGTTATAACTTTTGTTTGATTTCTATGAGTGCTAGGTTTCAGAAAATCAAGGAAATCTGTCAGGTACACTGTTCTCTTGTTGACTTTTCAAAGGCAGCCAGCCACTCCTGAATTAATTAAAAACAACAATACAAGAGGTATTAGATTACAGTATTGTGTGATTGATGACTCATTTTACTGCATAGAGAATAGCTGTCATTATCCTATCCATTTATTTTAGAATAGCTTGAGTTTATATTATAATATATTGGGGAGGTTGTTTTTTTGTAGAGCTAGATGTTGAACCCAGGGCCTCATGAATTCTAGCCAAGTGCTCTACTGCTGAGCCACATTCCTAGGACTATGTAATATGCTGCTTTGCAAAAACTGTAGCAATAGTAGGTTTAATGCAGGGTAACTTCAAAATACTGTAAGGAGACATAAACATAATTTAACATTTTTCAATCAGTAAGTTGTGGATAAAGACCATCCTGCAGTTGCTATCACATAATTGAATCTGAAAAGCTTCCTGAAGACTCTAAGAATGGAATAATAATTTTCAATTATTATTAATTATTATTAATAATAATTTTTATTACACTGGAATAAAAACATGATGAGGCAGAATGGAAATGCTTTTGAGAAGTTGAAACTTACTTGGTGATGGTAGTGAAACGCTAGCTTAAGATGCTGGTGGAAAGGATCCCGCACTCTTGCCACCCCCAGAGCCTTCATCTGCCTCATCTCACGGCCACCGGCACAGTGCTGGATGCATGGTTAACCATCAGGGTATGGGTGGGCCTGCTACATGTGGCTCGTTCATATTCTAAGTGTGGCCTTGTTAGTGTAGAGTACTGATCTAGTCTGTGTGAGCCACTGGGCTCAATCCCTGGCAAGGGAGGGAAAAGACGAAGGAAGGAAATTTTGAGATTTTTTTCCCCTTACTATTATGCTTAGTGATTATTTTATCTCTAGAGTCATATTTGGCATTGTATATGTCAATAGTTATTAAATAAGCGCAAGTCAATTTTTAGATCCAAGTAAAATTCACCCTTTGAGTTTTGTTACCTGAAAAGATTTCTATGTTTATTTCAGTGATTTGCTAACATTTGGATTTTGATTTTTCTCCTTTTTAAAGAATTCTAGGGACTGGGGAGATAGTTTGGCACTCTAAACACCTGCCTGGCAAGTGCAAGGACCAGGGTTTGATCCCCACTACCACATGTCAAGCCATCCCCAGAATCCCAGGCCCACTGTGCTGGCCTCCAGGTGTCCCACACCTGTAATCCCAGTGCTGGGGAGGCTGAGACAGGAGGATCACTATGAGTCCGAATTGCATAGCAAGACCCTGTATCACAAAAATGAATAAATAAAAATTATTTTTTACTACAAACTGATGCCCCACAGTTCATTCAAGTGTCTCCCTTATTTGGATGTTTTCAGCCGTTTGCTATTGTAAGTAATG
Organism: Octodon degus; assembly: GCF_000260255.1. Classification (NCBI taxonomy): domain Eukaryota; kingdom Metazoa; phylum Chordata; class Mammalia; order Rodentia; family Octodontidae; genus Octodon; species Octodon degus. The sequence continues at coordinate 3,018,487 of NW_004524588.1, forward strand.
CAGCAGTGGATAAGCACATATGTCACCTTCCATATGTGCCAATGTATCTAAGGAATAAATCCTTAGAGATAAAATTCCATTAAAAGAGATGATATGGGCTTTTGTAATTTTGATAGCTGTGGCCAAAATACTGCCCAGAGACGATTGATCCACCAGCAATGTTGTATGTTCCACCAGCAATGTTGGCACTGTGTTACCACTTTCTAAGTGTTTGTCATTTTTCATGTGAAAATGTAATCTTTGCATATGTATTTTAGAATATACAGTTTTAAAACAAGGTCTTGCTACTTACTTCAAGCTGGCCTTGACTTTACTACATAGCTCAGCTTGGTCTTGAACTATAGTGATCCTTCTGCTTCAGCCTCCTGAGTTCTGGGATTATGGGCATGTTCTACCCCATCTGGCCTTTTTTTGGTATGATTTGTAATAATTTCTTTTATTAATACATGCCTGAAGTACATAATGTTTACATTCATAAAGAAGTGCATTTTCTCCTTTATGAATGGCTTTAGGTGTAGTGGTATTCCTGTTGGTACATTGAAGGCATAGAGCTTGTACTCTCTGAAGGTTTTTGTTTTTGTTTTGAGACAGAATTTCTGTACAAGCTCAGGCCATCCTTGGGTTCACTCTGTGGCCCAGGCTAGTCTTCAGTGGATGACCCTCTTGCCTCAGCCTCTCAAGTACTACTTAAGTTTCATTAGTTCAATCTCCTGCCTCTAATTATTGTTTGGCTTTTTTATTTTTTTCAGTGCTGGAGATTGAAACATGGGTCTCATGTGTGTGAGGCAGTGCTGTGTCACTGTGCTATGCACTAGTCCTCTGCTTTTTATTGTTGTTCTGGAGGTAGAATGAAGGGCCTCACAAATGCTAAGCATGTGCACTGTCACGGAGCTACAAGCCAGCCATTCTTTGAGGGCAATTTTCATAAAAAAGCTAGGCATCATCTGGAATTTGCCAAATAAGTAGAGCAGCTACACTGTTTGGAAATTTAAGAAAAATGCCTAGCTCTAATGTAGTGAGACATACTGTATCATAGCTTGTAAAAACTGGCTCCAATAGTATTTTCCAAAAATGGTTTCAACAGTGGATTATTAGATTAAGTATACTTCTTTAGGAAACATTTACCTAATGTATAAATTCAGGTTCAAGTGTTTAAAAATTCATCATCTTTATAGTTACAGCTGGTATAAAAAGTGGGAGATTTCAAAACTAAACAATGGGGAAGATTAAGTTACTTTGCCAATCACCTAATATGGTGCCTAGGCAGGTAAATGAGTAACATACTGAGAGGAGGTTCTTGTGACTCCAGTAGGCGCATATAGAAATCTACTGAGACAGCCTAGGCTTAGAATTACAGGCTTTGAAAGGCAGGAGAGAACTATCCTGAAGATTTCAGGGACTTCCTGTGCATTCCTTTGAGTTTAAAAACTTTTAAGAGGTGCCAGACATGGTGCACACCTGTAATCCTGACACTCTGGAGGCTGAGGTAGGAGAATCAGGATGAGTTTGAAGTCAGCCTGGGGTACTATGAGTTCAAGGCCTACCTGAAGTGTGTAGTGAAACTTTGTCCCCAAAAAGCCAAAACAAACAAACAAAACTTTAAAAAGGAAATTTAGGCTGTCTGCTCCTGTGCGCTCCTGTGCGCTCCTATGTGTCCGCAGATAGCAGATCTTCCCGAGCAGCCAGCAGCGATCCAGACAAGATGGTGAAGGTTGGAGTGAACGGATTTGGCCGTATTGGATGCCTGGTCACCAGGGATGCTATTCTCTCTGGCAAGGTGGACATTGTGGCCATCAATGACCCTTTTATTGACCTCAGCTACATGGTCTACATGTTCCAGTACGATTCCACCCATGGCAGGTTCAATGGCACTGTCAAGGCTGAGAACGGGAAGCTCTCCATCAGCTGAAAGACTATCACCATCTTCCAAGAGCGAGATCCCGCCAACATCAAGTGGGGTGATGCTGGCGCCGAGTATGTAGTGGAGTCCACTGGTGTCTTCACTACCATGGAGAAGGCTGGGGCTCACCTGAAGGGTGGTGCCAAAAGGGTCATCATCTCTGCGCCTTCCGCTGATGCCCCCATGTTTGTGATGGGTGTGAATCACGAGAAGTATGACAGCTCCCTTAAGATTGTCAGCAGTACCACCAACTGCTTAGCCCCACTGGCCAAGGTCATCTATGACAACTTTGGCATTGTGGAGGGACTTATGACCACAGTGCACCCCATCATGCCACCCTGAAGGCTGTGGACGGCCCCTCTGGGAAGCTGTGGCATGATGGCCATGGGGCTGCCCAGAACATCATCCCTGCATCCACTGGCACTGCCAAGGCTGTGGGCAAGGTCATCCCACAGCTGAACGGGAGGCTCACAGGCGTGGCCTTCCGTGTGCCCACTCCCAATGTGTCAGTGGTGGATCTGACCTGTCACCTGGAGAAAGCGGCTAAATATGACGACATCAAGAAGGTGGTGGAAGCAGGCCTCAGATGGTCCCCTCAAAGGTATCCTGGGCTACACCGAGGGGCAGGTTGTGTCTTGCGACTTCAACAGTGACAGCCACTCTTCCACCTTTGATTCTGGGGCTGGCATTGCCCTGAATGATTACTTTGTGAAGCTCATTTCCTGGTATGACAGTGAGTTCGGCTACAGCAACAGGGTGGTGGACCTCATGGTCCACATGGCCTCCAAGGAGTAAGTGCCCCCCCCACAACCCAGCGAGACCAGAGGGATGGAGAGGCCACACTGTAGAAGTCGTCACTGGCCTACTCACCCCCAATACTGAGAATCTCCCCCTCACAGCTTCCATCCTAGGCCCCCTGGAAGGGGAAGGGCCTTGGGATCTCTGGCTCACTGCCCTTGCACACCATCAATAAATCCCATTGTACCAAAAAAAAAAAAAGGAAATTTATAGCTAAGTTGTTTAGGATACATATTTAATATAAATATAATCTTACATTGTTGTTATATTTTTTCTAATTATAAATATTTAAAAATCATATGTCTATAATCCTAGCTATGAAGGAGGTTGAGGTAGAAAGATTGCTTGAGTTTAAGAGTTCAAAGCCAGTCTGGGCAACATAGTGAATTCCCTGTCAGTTAATTTTGAAGCTATCGGTTAATTTTATTTTTCAGTGCTAGGGAATCACACACAGGGCCTCATACATACAGTTGGGCTAATGCTGCACCCGTGCCCCCACCAGCTGCCAAAAGCTGTTCATAATCACACCTATGAGCGAACTCCTCATCACCTGGTTAACTTCCTTTCTTGTATGTTTTGTTTTATTGCATTGAGACTATAATGAACTTATAACTTTTAACTTATTTTACTGTAATTAGTTTCTCAAGGTAAATATTAAATGATCTAGAGTTTTTATTACTCATATCCATATGGCTTAGTTTACTGTTAAACTATGTAAACTGTATGACTGACTATATAATACAAATTTTATTATATGCCTTCTCTCCTGTTGGCAGTATTGAAAGAATCAGGAAAAAAGCAAAGAAAACATCCAGAAGGCATTGCATGGGATCATCCTTTCTCAGTTCCAGAGCCTTCGCTTATTTATAATTTGTAAACGTTCCCTTTGCTAACATGCAATATTAGTCACTTTACTATCTAGCAATCTAAGAGAATAAAAATAATTCCTTCTGTCTCCTACTGAAGGTGGGTGGAGGCAAAGTAAAGAAGCCTGGAAAACGCGGCCGAAAGCCAGCCAAAATTGACTTGAAAGCGAAACTTGAGAGGAGCCGGCAGAGCGCGCGAGAATGCCGAGCCAGAAAAAAGCTGAGATACCAGTATTTGGAAGAGTTGGTATCCAGTCGGGAAAGAGCCATCTGTGCCCTCCGCGAGGAGCTGGAAATGGTAACTCCTTTCGTACATGCATGAAATAAATCAATCTCCATTTAGCAAGGAAATGCACATTAAAACCTAAAGCTATCAATTGTCAGCTATCCAGTTGGCAAACAATGGAAAGAATATTAATCTGTGAGCCAGGAGACAGGCAAGGACAGTGCATATGTAGTGGAATGTGGGAGCAGAACAGATGTGACCATGTCCTTGAGGGAAGTCGTGGGCTGGGAGAGACGGAGGATAATGCAGATGGTGCAGCGCTGGGAGGTGACTTAGTTACACTCTATTTAATTGTACTTCTTTGTTGTTAGTAAAATCACAGGGCACACACATACTGCTCTACTGAGAAAGCTGTTCATAACATACTGAGTGAGTAAAGCAGCATAACAGTAAAGCACTCCCTCGCTGTGTTTGTTTGACTTCCACGGATTCACTGTTTCACAGGTTTTCAAAATATATTCATCTAAATTATTTATTGTGGATTTTTTGCTGTATCACGGGATTTTGCACTACTGTACAGTGTATGTATGTTGTTAAAATTACGTAGGCTTATGCGTTTAAAAAATGGTTAAGAACATTAGAAGAAGTGTTTTCAAAAGTGTGGAAAAGGTTTCTAAAAGTTTGGGAAGGGTTTATAAAGCCTTAAAATGTATATGTATATATTAAAATAAATACAACGCCGTTACTCCGCTGATTTTCACTTAGCGCGGAGGCGTCTGGAACGTAAGCTCCGCGATAAGTGAGCGACCACTGTACTGTAACTGTGCATTGTATGCTGACATTTGTGTTAAATTAACTTTATTTTTCATGCTTTATTAATTCCCTCATTCAGACTTCGTGGGTGAGAAATATGAAAAAAAGTAGATAAAACAGAATTGAAATACCATTGCTATAAGATTAGGAAGGAGGTAAGAGATGGGAGAAGACAGGGGTGGAGTACTACCACAATTGGAAATCCAAACCGATTACCTCAAAGTTTTAGAAAGTAAGAAAACAAGGGAAGGGGATATAAAGAAGGATGTGAAATTAATTAATTAATTAATATATACATATATAATCTAGATATATAGTATAGAGCTGATATTTTAGTCAAATTTATCCTATGATATAATTTTTTTCCCCCCGAAAGGGTCTTGCTATGTAGTCCAGGCTGGTTTTGAACTCACTATGTAGCGCAGGCTGGCCTCAAAGTTGCAATGGATTAGAAATGATTTCCTACCTCCTGTAGTTTAAGCCACTTGGCAGAACCTTTCATCTATTTTGTCTTGTATTTTTTCCAAGTCCATAGTGCAGTACCTGCATCACACACCTAACAGTAGTGTATATATCTACTAGCCAGTAGATGCTTAGTGAATGTTTATTTTGAAAGTAGAAATAATTGTGTGACAGTTATAAAATGATACAAAATCTGATTAACCTGACCAAAACCTACATCACAAAAAGAATCAGCAGCAGTTTTTTCCAGCCCTCTAAAGGAAGGCAGGTCTCATGCAAGTAAGTCCTAAGTGACAAATGTTTGTACCATGCAGTGTGCGATCCTCAGCAGCCGAGTGGGTGCTGGCCACATCTAGGATTTCTCGGAGTGTTTCTTGAACTCTATTAACATCTTTACTTATGCATATTTTATATATTTCAGTACAAGCAATGGTGCATGGCAATGGACCAAGGAAAAATCCCTTCTGAAATTAAGGCCCTCCTTACTGGAGAAGAGCAGAACAAATCTCAGCAGAATTCAACCAGGCATAGCAAACCTGGGAAGCCAGAACCTAACAGCAACTCCTGTGAGTACAGTCTGTGGGAGGCTATGCTTAAGAGATGTCTCCAGGTAGGGTTTCTATTGATCATTTTCTTGGTACATCTTTAAATAAAATTAGCTATGGTGTTGTTTGTAATACACTTATAAGCAAGTGAAATGATATTAGATTCCAAATACTGAAATGGGTTCTGTAAAGAGCAATCGATAAATTTATGGAAATTTTAAAAGTAGATAGTGGGAATGGTACTAATCTAGTTATTGTTAATAGTACTACCTGTTATTTGAATTTTTATTTACAGTTTACAGAATGCTTTCACTTATATTTATCTTAAATATTTACTCCAATAATTGTATTGAAGAACTGCACTTTTTACACTGGGGTGGGTAGCTCAGTGGTAAAACATAATTTGCATGTGTGGGGGCCCTGGCTTCAATCCATAGCACCCAAACTAAAAAAAAAAAAACCAAATGTATAGTTCTGATTTTATACTTGAGAAGTAGCCCAGAGTAGAACTGGTCCCCACAGGACAGGCCCTCTCTGGTACAGTAGTCCATCACTTTAAGTTGGTTGTTAGTTCTGTGTGTGGATCAGTCCCAAGGCTTTGATCAAATCAAAGAGTCCACTAAGCCACAGCCCTGGACTCTTTTTTTCTGAGGTGCAATTCATATAACATAAAATTAAGCATTAATTTTTTAAAAAAAAATAACAATTAGGGGACAGGGAGATGGCTCAGTAAAATAACTGCTTGCCTGGCAAGTGCATGGTCCTGAGTTCAATCCCCAGTACCGCAAAATAAGTAATAAATAAATAAAGTAACAATCATTTAATATACTCACAAAATTATAGTGTCTAGTTACATATTTAATTACCCCAAAGAGCACCCTAAACCTGTTATGCAGATATTCCCTTTATTCCCTCTTCCCTAACCCCTTGCAACTATGAAGCTGCTTGCTGTCTATATGGATTTACCTACCCCAGGTGTGTCATACAGATCAATCATATGTTATGTGACTTCTATGTCTGGCTTTTGTCTAGCGCAGTGTTTTCAAGCTTTATCCACAGTTTAGCATGTATCATTACTTCCTTTTTCTTTATGGTCCAATAACATTCCTGTGTTTGTGTATACCACAGTTACCATGGTTGTGTCATTCATTCATCCCTCAGTGGACATTTGTTTCTACCTTTTGCCTATTGTGAACACCACTGCCATGAACATGTATTTTGCAGTTCTTTTTATAGGAGTCAAATTACTGGGCCATATGAAAATTGTATGTGGAACTTTTTGAAGAACTGCCAAACTGTTTTCCACCATGATGGAAACATTGTACGTTCGCACCAGTGAGGATTTGTCTGCATCTCATCAGGCACTTGTTATATTCATTCATTCACTCAAGAGATACAGTCCTGTTATGTGGCTCATGTTTACCGAAGATCGTGGGCTCAAGTGATCCTCCTACATCAGTCTCTTGGGTAGCTAACACTACAGGCATGCAGTACCACATCTACACCCTTTATTGTGGTTTTTGATTTTCAGAGAGAGGGGGTGGGGGTATCTGTGTGTCAGTGTTAACTGTGTTGTTTTTTGTTTTGTTGATTTTTAAGACTTTTTTTCTTTGTCTTTTTGAGATAAGGGTCTCACTATGCAGTTCAGGCTGCCCTTGAGCTCACCTTATAGCCCAGGCTGGTCTCGAAATCACAGTGATCTCCTGCCTCAGCCTTCTGAGTGCTGGGGTTACAGGCATGCATCTGCCCAGCTCTTTACTTATTCGTAGACTTTTATTAGGCACATGATTTGCACAAGAGTTTCTTCGATTATTTAAGCTCTAAGTTATCTTTCTACTTTCTTAATAATGTCCTTTGATGCACGAAGTATTTTAATTCTAATGAAGTCATTTACTTTTGTTTTTTCCTTGTTGGTACTGGGGATCAAACTCCAGACCTTGTGCTTGCCAGGCAGGCACTTATGCTGCTGAGCTACCTCCCAAGCCCATATCTTTTCTTTTCCTTTGTAGCTTATACTTTTTGCTGTTGTGTCTAAGTATTATGCATGTGGAAATCCAGTTGTCCCAGCACGATTTGTTGAAGAAACTGTAAAGGTTTTAGAATAAAGAGGTTAGGTGTTGTCTTCATGATTGTGATTACTGTGGAGTCCTTGAAAAAAATTGAAGGAAATGTGCTCTAGGGATGATGATGATGATGATGATGATGATGATGATGATGATGATGATGATGATGATGATGATTGTGTGTGTGTGTGTGTGTGTGTGTGTGTGTGTGTGTGTGTGTGAAATATGGAGCTCAAACCCAGTGTCTCCACATGCTAGGCAAACACTCCACCACCAGGCTTCCCCTCCCCAGCCCTAATTCTTTTTTCCCCTCCAATCAAACTTTATTGGTACATATTAGATGCATATAATGATCATGTCCATCATAGAGAACTTGTATCTGTACATGATATAGCTTTCCTTTTTTGCCCATTCCCTTCCCTTCATCCCTTCCGCCACTCCCCATTTATAGAAGCTTTGCTTCCATTTTTTCTTTCTTTTCTCATTATTTTTTACTTTTCTCTTCTTTCCTTTCACCCTCTCCCCTCCTTTGTCCTCCTCCCCACTTGAACATTTTCTTCCTGTTTCACAATAGCTATTATACATTTTGGTCCTTATTTACACTTTTGGTTTCTCACACCACAGAAGCAGTGCAGTATTTACACCTGTGTGTCTCATTTATTTGATTCAAGAAAATGATCTCAAAGTGCATCCATTTACCTAGAAATGTCTTGAGCTTATCCTTTTTATGGCAGAGTAGTACTCCTTTATATTAAAAAAAAACCCACATCTTTATCTGTTCATCAGTTGATGGGCATTTGGGTTGTTTCCAAGGTTTGGCTATTAGGAACTGTGCCGCTGTAAGCATGGGTGTGCATCTATCACTGTGCTATGATGTTTTTCATTCCTTCATGAAGATACAAACAAGCAGAATAACTGGCTTAATTAACTAGCAGAATAACTAGGACCTTTACTCCTAGTTTTCTGAATCTCCACACTGATCTCCAGTGATTGTACCAGTCTGTATTCCACCAAGAGTGGAGAAGGTTCCTTTTTCTGTACTTCCCTGCTAGCATTTGTTATTGATTGTTTGCTTAATAATAGCTTTTCTTTCCCCCATCCCTAATTCCAACATTTCATCTTTTAAAATTTTTATGTGATTGAAGGAATTTGCTTTTTTTGATAACTTTTATTACATGAAGTGACACTGAACTTTAAAAATAACCTCCCTGTAGGTACTATTCCCCCTCAAGTCATGCATTTAAAAACAGATTAACCAAACTTTGTTGACTTTCAAAACATTCTTACAATTTATTTTTTCAGGGTGAAGATCTTACACAGTGAGGAAGCGCGACTAAAGCCAGCATCTCATGTCCATGAAGGACAAGTGGCACGAATGTGCTCCTCGGCACGATGTACAGCTGCGGCTCAGTAGCCGTCTCCACAGACCGCGGTTTCTGCCAGAACGTGTGATCCCAGGTCGAGAAGACCTTGCTTTACCTTTCGGCACTTAGGAACTTTACACTCAGACCTGTTCTGTATTACTATCCATGACATATAACATGTGGTGAGGCTTGAAAGCACAGTAGCAATAGAGAAAAGTGGGGAAAGATTGTATTTTTGCACCTTAACTTCATATAACTTTATTGGTTAATTTATATTCTTAACATGTAATTCATGTCACTGTATGTGTCTATGTGTTTAGGTGTCTCCTTTCATGTTTTCGATTGCCCTAGAGAAAAACCAAATGGGCTGATGACTGACTTTAAATTCTCAGCCTTCACGGACCTAATATTATTTCCTTTGTATTTACTTGAGTAATGTTTCTTTTCTGCCTGAACCATGATTTCTCCTGTGAGCCATTCCAGCATAAGCTGTGAATATGTATTAACAAATATGTACATTTCTATTTTTTTAGTCCATAATAAAATGCCTGTTTTAAACAATATACATGTTATCTTACCAAAATCCACCAAGAAATCCCTCCAGACAGCTTCTATGTAAAACTTTTATTGCTGTTTTATTATTAAACTATATTTATAAAAGTTTGCTAGGGCCAAATCCAGACTTGGAGAATAATTACACAAATTTTGTTTTTAAGCAAGAAGTAACCTTTCAGGCATTTCAGCAGCATACACTGCATTGACGGTCTAGAGCATGTGTGTATGTATATGTGTTTCTATTGTGTATTTATGTATATATGTGGGGAGGACAGGAGTGAATGTTCACACACATTTTCTTGTGTGCTCTACTAGATTGGAGAATTTTCCTGAAGAAAATAGGATGAAACTAGCTGCTGAGATTGTTTCTGCCTTGAGATCTAGAGCAAAACAAAGGGACAAAGCAATGGACACATCTAGTGGCTTTAGCCATTAGCAGATACTTGCTGTCTTCCCTGGCGTGGGTGTCCTTACGACTGTGTCCTAAACCAGAAAGAAGCACACTGTGGTTGTGCATCTGCTTCAGCCTGTGCCTCCGCTGTGCGGCCAGGCATTGGCTCTGCAGTTGTGCGCAACGCTGCAGCCAGCAGGCCTCAGGGACGTGCAGAAGGGTGGAGCAGTGCTTTGCAGTTTCCATCACAGCTGCACTTGCCGTCTACCTGACCACCAAGCAGACTGATGGTTGAGGAACAAACCAAGTTCATATGATACAGACAGATGGACCTGGGCATGTTTTCATTTCCCCAGTAAGACACTTTGTCACTCTCTCTTCCCTCTCCCATAGATAAACCAGGAGTTGTGTTCTCTGTTGCTGCTAAATTATAATTGTTCTTCACTCTAATGGAGCAAATATTTGGCTTTTAAATAAAATATATTTTGTTAGAGACTGGCAGTTTAAGAGGAGGCACTGTAGTATAGCTTCTCCGTGAGGTGGAACATGAAATGGACCACACAGCTCAAGATTAGAACGTCTGCCCTTCTCATAGGCCACGCCTTTGAATTAGGTGCCTCCTCTTAGCCTAAGTTCCTGAAGTCCTCACATGTCAGCTGCCAACTCAGATCTGCAGGCTTCTAAGTATATTAGAGTATGACTTCTAATATACCACTAGCTCCACATGTTCATTTTCTCTGCATTTTGGAAGATTGGGAGTTTAAGGGTATTTAATTAATATCTTCTTAGGACCATAATTATTGATATTCAGGCATTCAGAATTTAAATGTTTTAAGTGTAGCTGTCTGGATTGTAATTGGGCATGTTTTTGCCCCCTAGTCTACTCAGTTGTGTATTTTTATTTTGCAAAACAACCCAAGACTGACATTATGTTGCTTTGCTTCAGTACCTTTTGAATTCCCCAGAAGAGTTCTTTGCAAAAAACATTCCAAATGCATGTGCTCTTCAATGGAACGTCTCCATTGTGCTTGAAGGGTTTCTACCCTGGTTGTAATTCTAAGTTACAGAGTCATTTCAGCTTCTTCCCTCTCCCCTAGTGTCCTTGCACGAGCAGTGACTTTGTTCCCAGGTAGAGGATATGCAATTTTAGGAGAAAATAAGTTACAATTTATTTGAGTTTATTCCTGAACCTACCTGGTATTGTCTTGGAGTACATCAAACCAAGAGAATGTTCCCTGGTCTTTATAAGGAATGTTGATTGCTTTAGGTACTGACAAAACTCTTTGGCCTTTGGCCGCTTTGTTTTTGTTTTTTTGTGGTTTTTTTCTTTGTTTTTTTCTTTGTTTTTTGGGGAACTGGGGATTGAACTCAGGCCCTTGCATTTGCCAGGCAATTGCTTATTCTACTGAGCTACTTCCTCACCTCCTCTTTGGCCACTTTGAAGCGTGTTAATGAATATCTCTAAAATAGCTTGTGCCTCCCTCTCCTCGCAGTGAAAATGCAGCACACTGAAGCCCCTTGCTTAGCACCTAGCAGTGACGACAGCAAGGCGGCTGAGGGAAGCAAGGGGCTACCCTCTGAGTCATGTTTTCACTTCCTTTTTTTCCCAAAGAAAGAAAGGAGGGAAGTACGTTTGTGTATTTAAATCATTCAAATTTTGTTAGTATTTTAGCATCAACTTCCCATGTTTTAGAAAAACTGAATGTAATAAATTTGACTGGGTAAGTTTTAGGATATAATTGAAGTTCTTAAATGTTTTTCTATTTTATCTAAAATCTTTCTGCTATTTCTAAATCAGAACTTTCTTCCTGCAGCAAATTCATATTACTGTTTGCCAGCTAATTGATGGGACTTAGCACCACCATTTAGCATTTTATTTTATCATCATTGAATTCTGGTAACTCTGATTTGGTTAATTACAGAAAGTAAAAGTTTAAATTGAATTTATCTTTAGTTAAAGGAAAAAATAAAACTTTAAAAAACGAATTCTGTATTTCACAAGAAATCAGTTGCATATTTGTAATTACATATTTTGCTTTTTTAAAAGGAGGATTATTAAACCACATGGTATTTGGGGGGCACTGAAAGAATTTTTCTTTCTCTTAAGGAGCATTGTACAATTATATTTTTATGAAAAATAAAATGTCTTTAACAGATATCTCAAATTGTCTGTTTTACAATTCTGAAATATATATGTATAAGCCTACACTAGTTGAAAGGGGGATAAGTATAGACCGAAGAATTGGGTCTGGGTCCATTTTCTGAGTCACCTTAAATTATTTTAATCTTGTTTCTTTATCATTAATAAAGGGAGAGAATAACTTTCATAGAGTAATTGGTAAGCTATAAAGTAGTTATGAGAAATTACTTGCTAAATAGTACTAAACTACATTAAATTTAAATATTTGCATTATGCTTATGGTACACTATAATGAGGGTTTAAGTCATTAGAGATAAATACATTCATTTAATGAATGGGACTCTATGGCATGTTGCAAGTACCACAGTTGCCCTGGTTTTTTTTAGCTATATTATTATGCGTATCCTTGAAATGGTACAGTTAAAGGCTCTTTTTAAGAATAATAGCCTGTTAATTAGGCTAATCTTTTTTTTTTGCTGGACCAGGGATTGAACTAAGGCCCTTGCGCTTGCCAGGCAAGCACTTATTCTACTGAGCTATCTCCCCAGCCCCTAATTAGGCTAATTTTAAGAACAACGAATGTCCCCACTGGCAGTAGTTATCTGAAATTATCTGCATAAGGAAGGTTTCCAGGCTGCTATGTAAGTGGGGTCTTTTCCTCTATTTCATCCATCTTACTTAACTACAGCGTGGTCATGAATCATAGCCAGGACTGTCGTGTAAGACTGTGCTGATTTTGCACTGCAGAAAAGCAACCACTTAAGGACGTTAAGTGGGCCTCAAATGAAATTCACATTCCCCTCAGCAAATGGTGTGTGAAGGAAGAGGTACGTGCCCCCTGCTCCTCAAGGTGTGAGTGTGGTGCCTAGAGGAAGTAGCTTTTGTAATTTGCCCAAAGAGGTACCTTGCTTAATTCTTTCATCTAGCCAGGAGATAAACCTCTTTTTTTTTTAAGAGTAGGAAAGGTTAATCAGGAAATTCTAAAGAATAGCTCCTGAGAGAAATGGTCCCGAGTAGACTGCCACTGAGGCTCTTTGTCAGGAGTAATTTATACAACAAAATCACAATGTGGGTATAATGTATGTTGAACTACAGTGAACCTGTAGGATTACAAGTATAGCTGCTTGACTAATATCCATAAGGAAGTGGGCATATAGCAAGGGCATATGGCTGACATCATTAACCTCCACCTTTCTGAAAAAAATGGAAAACAATGGTATTTTGCAGCTAGCTTTTTCTGGATTCTTAACAGGAGGGTCAATTATGTACATCTCACTTCCATGTTCAGTGATGATAGGTTGGTAGCTTTAGTCAGCAATGGTATAGGAGTACTTACACTGTAGAAATCAGTAAATGATATATATAAATCAGTGTTCACATGCCACTGCTTTCAGTATTGGCTAGCACCAGCACAAAAGTATATGACTGAATGTCACTCGGAGCTAGAGGAACTCCAAGAAAGCAGTAAGTAGCTTGCCAGTATCCATAGCAAATTGAGATTATTTTTTATGACAGACAGTAGTTGTGATGGTAAATTGTTATGGGTCACAGAAATACCTGGTGCCACTCTGAAGAGGATGAGGTAAATAAGCTGTCGAGCATGGAACTGAGTGGGCTGGACACAGCTCTTCTGCTTAAGTAAAGTGGGCCAGTGTAGCCCAGAACCAGATGGGCCAAAGGCCATCCCCAGGCCAAACCAAGTTGAGGCCTTTAACAGTTCGGTGGAATAAAGATCACATCTGTCAGTGCTACAGGAAAAGAAGGTACAAGGTTAAAAAAAAAACACCCCTTTCCAGCTAAAATGACCCCCATTAAATCCCCACTGCCACTTCGGAAGAAGAGAATCAAGCCAGGAAGAAGGAAAGCCAGAAGAAAAAGACAAAGCTTCCCGAAGAAGAAGTTCATAGAGGAGCCAAGCAGAAGATGGATGTGAACTCTAACACCTCTTTTGTTAGAGTAGCAAAAATTTTGTCATATTATCTACCTGCTCAGGTCAAAAAAGAAACCTGTGTGCCCATGGGTATTTTCAAGCAGGCAGAGTAAGAATTCTACCTAGGAATAGGCAAGAAAATGCTTTGAAGCTAAATTATAGTAAATCATTTCTCTTCCTAGAGCAGGCTATTAGGAAGGAGCCCAGGCAAGGTGGGGTGAAGGGGCCTTGGATACAGATCAGAAGCACACAGATTAGTGTATGAAACCACATCTTGGAGCGCAAGAGATGCTGACTCATTTAGACAGTAGAAGAGCGCCCAGTGAGACACACACGCAGCACAAACTAATGTCCCATCATATGCTGCAGGGGGTGTGGGGGGGACACAAACACAAAGCTAAAGTTCACTATCTACATGTTATCCATTAAAGCGAGAATGGGTTATCCCTACAAATCTAAAATTACCAATGACACTCTGAAGAAGCATGGCCTTCCAGGAGCATTTTTCATTTAATAAAAACAAAAGTTAACCAGTTTTGTGACTGGTAGGTGTTAACTGACCGTTGGGGAGCACCCAATTTGTAGTAGTTGATTGCTGGGGCTGTATTGCCACTATGGCTGATTTCAAGGTACTGTATTGTCAACTAGCTCCCAAAATTTTTGAAAATTTAGGAATTAGCTCTTGAAAGCCTGAATGAACCTACAGGTCTGAGGATTAGGTATCAGTTGGGAGGCTTGGCAGCAATTAATATCCAACTAAAACTGAATTACATAATACAAACATATTATCTCATGCCATAAACCTGATGTGGCCCCACATCATTAAGGACCCTGAATCTTTCCTTCCTTTTGCTCTCTGACCCTCAGCAGGCTGGCTTTCACCCTAAGGTACCTTCTGTGGTCATGTGATAACTGTCACAGCTGCAGGTATCACTCTCTCACAACCATTATAGAAGGAGGAAAAGGTTTACCTTGCATGCTTCATCTTATCAAGGGAAAAAACCTGCCCTAGAAAAATCCTCAACAAATTTATTTTTATATTTCATTGTAAAATAGATAGCTATCTCTATATCTCCCCTTACCTCTAATTCAGTCACTGACAAAAGGGAATAGAATTACCATGATTGATTTGGATAAAACAAAATTAAGCCCCTAAATCAGTGGTGGTGAGTCTAGGACACACATGCTGTAGCTAGCTGTATGTTCTCAATGAAAACAAACTAAAGGGTTCACCATCGCTGCCCTAAGCTTACCTTCCCTACCCTCAGTCATTCCTCACCTGAACAAAATCGGTGTTCTGTTAGCACAGGAGAAGAAATGGCTGTTAAGAGGCCATGGTTTAAATATGAAGCATCCCCAAAAGACACATGTATTGCCACTTGGTCCCCACACAGCAGCATTCAAAGGTGAGGCCTGCAGAGGTGATTGGACTGTGAGGGTCTCGGATGAATCCACTGATGACAGCACAATTTGATGGCAGTATTGGGAGATGATGCAAATAGAGGTGGGGCCTACTTGAAGAAAGTGGTGTGAACTGGGGGCATTATGTCTGGCTTCTCACCCTTTCCTCTTTGGCTGTTTTCAGTATTGGCTCACACCAGCACAAAAGTATATGATTGAATGTCACTTGGAGCTAGAGGAACTCCTAGAAGGCAATAAGCAGCTTGCCAGTGTCCAGAGCAAATTGAGATTATTTCTTATGACAGACAGTAGTTGTGATGATAAATTGTTACGGGTCACAGAAATACCTGGCGCCACTCTGAAGAGGATGAGGTAAATAGCCAAAGAGGCTCTTTTCCCTCATTCTGCTTCCTGCTGCCATGGCGTGAGATACTTTCCTGTGCCCCACCCTCGTGGTGTGACTCTGCCTTGCTACAAGACTAAAAGCAATGGAGCCAGCAGACCATGGACTGAAACTTGTGGAACTGTGAACCAAAATTCCCTTTCCTCTTTTTAGTTCTTTATGGTAGGTGTTCTGCCACAGTGACAAAAAGCCAACTGACATAGGTATCAGCCATCAGTAGATTCCACAACAAATGAATGTAGTGTACTTAGCTATTTATGGAATAAACCAAGAGCTGTGCAGGAAAAAATGACTGACCTTGGGCAGAACTCCCTAAATGCCAATCTAGGGAGAAGTTAGTAGAATCTCAAGAAAGTAAACCTCGATATAATTTAATTTATTAAGTACAAACCAATCATCCCCTTCATTGGAGACTACCTGATTAGATAGAGGATGATCAGAGCACTCGCAACAGAAGCTCCAAGAATTAGAAAGTGGCAGAATTTCCTCAGCATTCTTCAGAAACAATATGAACACTGCACTAAAGTCTAATTGTCAGAGAATATATAAAAATATTGCATGGGGATATATTAAGTTATTCCATGGTCTATATGAAGTATATTTGTGAATACTTCAATATGATAGAGATTAGTTGTAAAGAGTTTCTTCTGTTGTTTTTATTTTTGTTTTTTTGAGAGAGGATCTTACTATGTAGTTCAGGCTGGCCTTAAACTCATTCTGTAGGGGGCTGATGAGATGGCTCAGTGGTCTAAAGCACCTACTTGGAACAAGCTTGGCAAAGCACAGGGACCGCAGTTCGATCCCCCAGCACCACATGCCAGCCAGCCCCACCTCCAGGTGGGCTGAGCTGGCCACATACACACACACACACACACACACACACACTCTAAATAAATAAATGTTTAAAAAAAAACAAAACAACTCATTCTGTGTCCCAGGCTGGCCTCAAACTCTCAGTAACCCTCCTGCCTCACCCTCTTGAGTGGGATTACAGTGTGTGCCACCACACTCAGCTTCTAATGTTTGTATGGAAATATAAAGCAGATAATAGTCAAATCCTTTTTATTTTCTGTTACTGGGGATTGAACCCAGGGGTGCTCTACCTCTAAACTACTTCCCTGGTCCCCAGCCCCTTTTTTGAAGAAAGCTCTCACTAAGCTGCCCAAGCTGGCCTCAGACTTGCAATCCTTTTGCCTCAGCTTCCTGAGTGGCTGAGATTACAGGCACACACCATGGCACTTGTCAAACAAATGGCCAAATTCTATAATAAAGAATGAGGAATAAATGACACTACAAATACCAAAGCATTTTAAAACTGCTGCAGTTAAAGGAGGTAGGTCTTGATACATAAATAGATGAACCAGTGAAAGAGAGTCCACAAGTTGCTCTAAACACTGTCAGGAATTCAATGTATGATTTAAGGCTATGTTTTAAATCAATGGAGACAGGAAGCTGGGGAAGGAGGATCATAGAAGCCTAGACAGCGTAGCAAACCTATAGCATGTGTGCCATAGTGGACTGTTGCTGTCACTGAGAGTGCTAGGAGATTAAGTTTAGCTTGGGCAAAATAGCAAGACCCTGTCTCAAAAAAATTAATACTTTTATTTTGGAGACCCCAGTGTGATATGAACTTGCAACCCCTGGTGTACAATATCAGTGCTCTTTATTTCTTACTTTATTTTTCATTTATTTATTATGGCTCTGGGGGTTGAACCCAGGACCACTGCACTGAGCTGCATTCCTGATGCCCCTATGTGTGTGTGCGTGTGTGTACTTTGGACAGGGCCTAAAGGGTCTACAGGGCCTCACTACTAGATCGGACTCATAGTGATTCTCCTGCTTTTAGCCTCCCAAGCACTGGGGTCACAGGTACGCGCCACCACCCGCTGTCTCAGCACACCCCAGGGGTGGGGCCAGCATGGCATGCTGGGGAGCAAACCCCAGGTTCCTGCATCTGCTAAGCAGGAGCTTTAGTCCACTGAGCTATCTGGTCAGCCCCTCTCTTTTATTTTTAAAATTTGAAACACAATTTCACCAAGTTGTCCAGTTTGGGCTCAAGTTTGTGATCCTTCTACCTCATCCTCTTAGTGACCTAGGATTATAAGGATGTGACACTATGCCCAACTGGCTTTTTTTTTTTTTTTTTTTTGAGACAAGGTCTCACTATGTTGGTTGTCCAGGGTGGTCTTGAACTTTTGGCCTCAGATAACCTTGCCTCAACCTTTCAAATAGCTGGGACTCCAGGCCCATGCTATAGATACAGGAAAGAAGGGCCCAATGTTCTCCATATTACTCAGCGTTTCATCACTAGTACAAAATATCAGACCCTGCAAACTAAAGTTTCATTTGGCTCACAGTCCCAGAGGTGGCAGTCCATGGTCAGCAGTCTCCAGGACAGGAATAGTATGCCAACAGGGCCTGGTCACACTGAGCTGCTCACCTTGTGGCAGCCAGGAAGCAGAGAAGGGAGTGGTGCCAAAGGGCAGGGACCAGGAACTAGGTATAGAACTTGGAGTCGCTGATCCACCCAAAAATGTGCTTCACTAATCCCATAGGCAGCTCCTAAATGGTCAAGTAGACCATTAAGCTTACCAGTCACATCCCCCAAAAGGTGCATATTACTTTTTTCCAGAGTTGCCCCCAACACCTCACAACCAGCTATTGTTGCAGTGACACCACATTTGCTTTGGCTGCAGCAAGCTTTGGTAACAAGTCCATCCAGGATGACTCCAGCCCACCCCTCTCTAGATAGTGCCCCTCTGCAGCTTTCCTCAGTCAGGTCTGTAAGGAGTCTCATTGCCATGGCTAAACAGAAAGCCTAACATTGTACATGCTCAGACCTGCCTTTTTATTCCTATGTAAGAAAATCTCCAAAGCCTTAGCAGGTCAAATTTCTTCCCTCACCCTACAGCACAAAACCTAATAAAGCTTCATTTGGATTGCATATTTTTTTCCATATTTGACTTCTCCTCCTATTCCTTCCCTTTCCTCCTTCTCTTTTGCTCTGCCTTTGTCTCTGTCTCTGTCTCTGTCTGTCTGTCTCTGTCTGTCTGTCTGTCTGTCTCTCTCTCTCTCTCTCTCTCTCTCTCTCTCTCTCTCTCTCTTTCTCTGTCTCTCTCAAAGATCTCACTTTGTAGATCAGGTTGGACTCAAACTTGCAGCAATCCTTTTGACTCAACCTCTCAAGTGCTGGGATTATAGGTTTGTAACCCCAGGCCCAACTTCCCTATTTGATTACTATCTTGAATAGAAAGGCTGGAAAACTAGCACTTTTGGTAGTACCAAAAGCTGCTAGCACCAAAAGCAGCCAGCAGCTGAGGCTCATAAATAACACTGAGAGACTAGCTGCTGTGTTACCTAGCAGGTAGCTAGCAGCAGAGAACATTAAAGAATTGCTGGGAACTGCCGTCTGTGGTCACCAGAAGAGTGCCCAAGGACTGCCGGTAGCCTCTGGCTCCAGCTGCCAGAAGAATGATGGGGGCGGTAACACTAAGAGCTGGTAGGTAACACTAAGAGCTGGTAGCTCCTGGCATGCTAGGCTTAGGGCTGCTAACACTAAAAGAGATACACTATGCCTATTCATGATTTCTATCTGAAGTGAGAGAATCCTCAAAGACTGATAACACTACTGCATCCAGCTTATTGTTTCTTTTTTGAGAGAGAGGTACTAGGAATCCAGGTCAGACCTTGCACTTGCCAGTCATGCACTTGAGCCACTTATTGCTTTATTATTATTATTATTATTATTATTATTATTGTTGATTTTTGTGAAGATTAAGTTCAGGGTTTTTGTACATGCCAAGCAAATGCTCTATACTGAGCTACATCCCCCCAACCTGCTTATTACTTTTAAAAACTGGTGTTGGGACAACTGGCCAGCCTTATGAAAAAATAAACTTTATCTCCTATTTGAAATAAACTACTTTTGCACTTGGCAAAATAAATTCTAAATGTGCAAAGATTTAAATCTTCCATGCACACACCCACAAACAAAATACTGAAAATGAAAAAAAAAAAAAAAAAAAAAAAAAAAAAAAAAAAAAAAAGGCAAATTAGAAAAAAAAAGTGGGAAGAGGTTTTTTAGGCAAGATCCACCTGATTCATAAATCTGACTACAAAAAAGTAACGTAGGCTGGGGTGTAGTTCAATGGTAACATGCTTGCCTATTATGTGCAACAAGCACTACACACACACACACACACACACACACACACACACGTCACAGTGTCAGATCAAGACTGACTTAACGTTCAATTCATTACTGAAACAAGGAAGGACATGAGAAAAAGATTCCTTTTAAACATAAAGTTACTCAGCATCACTCATAAGTAAATGATGTTAACATCCATACCCTGGATCTATCTGATTGACAGATATCAAGCTAATACACATTAATTGGTAGGTAGGTGGTTGATACACTTTGTCAACTTGAGGAGTTGGAAGCTTGGCTGGATCAGCCCCAGTGACTCCCTGGGGCGTGGAGGACTGTCTTACGTGACTCAGCACAAAAAGGATATATAGCGGGGTTGAGAAAGGATTGTATTGTATTCTGGTCAGAGCTCAGAAGACTAGAATGCTGATAGAAAACCTGTCTGTAAAGATCAGGCTAGAGAGGTTTCTGCTGGTATGAAGGACAGCTTTGGTTGTTGGACTCCAGATGATTTGTGTTATAGCTTGGCAGAAAGTTTGTCTGCATTTTGCTCATTGTCCTGAGACTTTGCCTGAGATTGAGATTAAGTGCAGTGGACTAGTTAATCTAACAAAGGAAATTTTAAAGCAGTTGAATGTTGAAGCAGTGGCATGGCTATTGCTGGGGGCTTTTAATCAGATTTATGTTGAGAATCAAGAGCAAAGAACCCAGAAGGATGATTTAAAATGTTGTGAGTTTGGCTAGAAAGGAAGCCCCAGGAAGGCTGTGGACTGTAAAGATAGAGCTGAGATCTCCATTAGCCAGGAAGCACAGGACAATAGAAAAGATGTTCTAAGGGCATCACAGGAAGTGGCAGGTTCTCACCTGAACTGCAAGGGTGAAGGACTTTGCTTTGAGGAGAAAGCTGCAGAGTCCCATGTTCCAGAATGGAGGTGGTGGCCACACCAGGTTCCAGAATAATGGAGGCAGCAGTCACACCAGCTTCCAGAATAGTGAAGCATAGAGAATTTGTTACTCACAATCAGGGTCAGAGTGCTCAGTGATCCAGGCACTTGACCTACAGCCAAAAGAGAAGGAAGCCTCAGCTAGTGGCAGAGCTTGGCATTGTCCACACATATTGTTGGTTTTAGGTGCATTCAGAATGCAGGAGTTCTGAGGATAAAAAGGCTTCTACCTACATTTCAGAAGAAGGCCTGGGAGGCCAGGCAGTGTTCCCCTGGGAGGGCAGTGAGAAGTGTATTCAATGGAAACCCCAAAAGTTTGGAAAAGCCAGGAATGTAGATTATCTGAAGAAAGCTGCAAGAAGGAAGCAAAGCCAGCCCCAGAGAAAAACTATGAGAACTACCAGCAGAAGTGCTGTAGGGGTAGAGCCATATAAGGCTTTTAGAGCTCACAACTCATTACATATTGCTTCAGAAGTTGAATGTGGAACTACAGGACTTAATATTTGCCCTGTGGAATTTGGGACTTGCTTTGGTCCCAGTGCTTTCTATCCTGCTGTGTATACCTTTTGGAATGGTAATGTTTAGCTTGTGCCTTTGAATGGTGGAAAGTGTTTAACTTTTCATTTGTACAGGGGCTCACAGTTAAGAGTTTGCCTTAGGGCCAGCCAGATGGCTCAGCAGACTAAAGCGCCTGCTTAGGAAGGCCCAGGAACCAGGGTTTGATCCCCTGTTAGCCTTGCTGGCCCTGCCCCGGGGGTGCGCTGAGATGGAGACTGAGACTGGGCATGGTGGTATATGCCTATAATCCCAGCACTTGGGAGGCTGAAAACAGGAGGATCACTACGAGTCCAAACTGTACAGTGAGACCCTGTGCTAAATACATTTTTTAAAAACATGGAAAATAAAAATAAAGAGTTTGCCTTAGATCTTGGAGTAGACTTTGGGCTTACATTTTTCAGCAATACTGAAACTGTTAGGAGTTTTGGCTACTCTTGCAGATAACTAAGTGTCTTTTCAGTTAAAGGATGTGCATGAGTCTTTGGGGGGCCAGGGGCAGAATATTATGCTTCTCGTGTAATATAATGTTGATAGACTTAATAGTGATTCTTAATGATAGTTAAACCTGTGTTATAATGTTGAAGTTGTATAACATTAATAAGCACATCTATGTGCCTGGAAACTGGTTCAAAGAAATATGTGTAAAAAAAAAAAAAGAAATATGTGTAGTTGTCAAGCTAACAAGGGGTGGATTGTGATGGTTGATATATTATGTCAACTTGAGGGGTTGGAAGCTTGGCTGGATCGGCTCAGTGACTCCATGCCCCAGGGCACGGAGGCCCCTCACTGGGGCATTGAGGCCTACAGTGACTCAGCACAAAAAGGGTAATAAAGGGGTTGAGGAAGGATTGTGTGCTTGATCTTCATAGCTGAACCACTCCCTCAGAGGAGCTCCAGTTCTTCACAGCCATGCCATGCCACCTCCTTGGAGGAGCTCAATCTTCACAGCCACCACCCCTTCTTTGGAGAAGCTCTGGTTTTCACAGTTGGAAGGAAGGGAGAGAGGCTTGACAGACACTGCAGCTGCTGCTCCTTCCTCTGCTCTTCACTGTTTTATACCACCATGAACTGGCACCTTCTGCCTGTGCTACTCTACCTTGGAGCCAGCTGAGTAGAGACTGAGGCCTCCACTAACTGTGAGCTAAATAAACCTTAATTTTGGGTGTCGGGTATTTTGTCCCAGCAATGAGTAAAAAGTAGCTCAGGCAGTAGGTTTGGGGGGAAGTCATGTTCACATATTATTGGTGGGAATATGAATCCAGCTATCATGCTGGGAGAACAAGATTTTGAAGGTTAATTTTAATAATATCTATCAAAATATAAATACACTTTGGTCCAGCAACTTCACTTTTACAGATCTGGTCATTGGCTTTACTAGCTCTTGTGTTCTAACATACTTGAGAAAGACATTTTCTGCCATATGTTCATGAGAGCACAAGACTGAAAAAAGGGTAAATGGTCATTAATTAGAGGATGGTCAAACAAACTATGGTACATGCTTATGAATAGAATACCATGAATCATTAAGAAGGATATACTGGGCCAGTGAGATAGCTTAGCAAACTAAAGCACCTGCTTAGATAAGCTTAGGGACCGCGGTTCAATCCCCAGTATCACGTGCTGTGCCAGTCCCGCCCCCAGGGCAGACTGAGCCAGCCAGAATCTGGTTGTAGCAGCGCACACCTGTAATCCCAGCACTGGGGAAGCTGGAAGCAGGAGGCTCACCACGAGTCTGAGCTGTGTAGAGAGACCCTGCAACAACCAAATACGTTAAAAAAGAAAAAAAAAAAAAAAAGGATATACTGATATGGAGTGATTCTTAAGAGATAACAAGTGAAAAAAAAAAACCCAAATATAGTGTGTGTGTGTGTGTGTGTGTGTGTGTGTGTGTGTGTGTGTGTACTAGGTATTGAACTCGGGACCTTGCACTTGCCAGGCAGGCACTTATGCCACAGAGCTATACCCCCAGCCCTGTACAATATGTTCTTAACTGTATTTTTTTAAAGGTGTAGTATATTTGTATACATACTTGCTTTTCTGTGTTTGACTACTTGTGTACTTATAAGTATCTGTTTTTTTAAAAAACCTAAAATTTCTTTTACCTCTAAAGAGGTGTACTAGAAAATAAGAAATTCAGGACAATTGTAAAATTTACTTTTTAGCACTTGTTATCCTGTTGCTGTGGTAGACAGCTTCCAAAATGAGCCCCAGTGATCCCTAGCCTCCTGGAATTCACACCTTTGAATAATCCCCTTCACATGAGTGTGGGCAGAAGTTGCTTCTAACTAGTAGAACACAGCGAAGGAGATGGAATGGCACTTTCCGGTTATATAAAACAGAGTCTGCCCTGTTAGCAGTCTGCCTCTGCCTCTGTCTCTCTGTCTTGGTCTCTGTCTGTCTGTCCTGCCTCCGCCCAGCCTTCAGATGAGACCTCCGGCTGATCACCTGACTGCTGCCTTGGGAACCAGAGAATGCCGTGAAGGCCACATTCAGGATCCCGACTCACAGAACCTCTGACATAATAAATATGTTGTTTCAAGCTGCCAAACTTTGGGACGATGTTATGTAAAAACAGATGACTAATACAGCTGTTTAATTTTTTACACTGCATCGTTAATTTTAAAATAAATTAGTTAAAAACACCCTCTAAAATAACAACAGAAACAATACTGACCCACCTTCCATTTTTTCAGATTCTATATTCATTAAGTAACTGCCAGATGTTATTTCTTTTCTTTTTCTTTCTCTTTCCTTCCTTCCCTCCTTCCCTCCTTCCTTTTCTTCCTTCCTTCCTCCCTTCCTTTCTTTCTTGTATTTAGTTAATACAGGGTCTAGAGGGTCTCACTTGTAGCTCCGACCCATAGTGATTCTCCTGGTTTCAGCTTTCCAAGCACTGGGATTATAGGCATGTGCCACCACACCCAGTCTCAATTGCTATTTCAGTGGGCCCTGGGGGTGGGGCCAGCATGGAAGGCCTGGGGATTGAACCCTGGTCCCTGCATCTGCCTAAGCAGGTGCTTTAGTCTGCTGAGCTATCTGGCCTGCCCTGCAGATGATTTCAAGGTTCCCAACTGTTCCCAAACTGGTAAGGGTATATCCCAAATAAGACACCTAAGTATTGTGGTCATCAGAAAGGAATAGATCCCTTGTAAAACAGTACACTGGTTCTGTGGTTAAGGTGCTTGAGTCTCCTTTCAGGATAAGTAGAGAGAAGACAGTCACTTTCCACGTGGAGCGGATCAGCTGTGGGGCATGTGAAGCCTTTGGGGGTAATCCCATGTGAAGCCTTTGGGGTAATCCCATATGAAGCCCTTGGGGTAATCCCATGAGAAGCCTTTGGGGGTAATCCCACTAAACCTGGTATGGAGGCCTTGGATGAACTCCCCCACCCTGCTGCAAGCTTGCTGTCACCTTCCGAAGCTCTCACAGCTCATACAGATCAGTCACAAAAACAGCTGAAACAGGTACTATTATGGGGCTCTATCTAGTTTGTTGAGATCAATCAAATTTTAATGTGTGGACTTATATTTTAAGTTGCACCCTTCTTATTTGGGGTGGGGAGGTGCTTCACACAGAACTGCATTCATAGCTCCCCTCTCTATTTTGCGACAGAATCTTGCTAAGTTGTCTGTGCCAAACTCAAACTTGTCTGAGCTTTTCAGTGCGCTGGGATTACAAGCATGTGCCACATACCTGCCCAGCTAGTTGCAAGTTTCTTTAAAGCATAAAGCTGATAATCTTCTTAAATAGAAGCAGCATTTTCTCGCTTTGTCTCCCTAATATGTACTAGGCTCATATATCATTTTAAAAACCCATAAAGTATTTTGCGACTTTCAATTTTTTTTGACAAAAGTTCTTTATAATACATATTTGTGTCCATCAGCTTAAGTGTTTGCATTTTTCATTGTTGTTTCTCTTACCAAGTAGCTTTTGTTGTTTTTGTTCTTGCTGTTTTAACACCTTGCTTTCACTTTCACGCTTGCATAGTTTTCTTATGTTTTAAGTGAAAATATACAGTTGTTCCACATTTTTCTACAATGGCAACCTGTTTACCTGTGGCCACCAGATTTAAGTTCACAGTTCAATTCATTTTTTTCTATTCTACTAGAACGAATAGTCTAGCTATCGGTCAAATCTGATTTCCTCATCCTACAAGTGCACCTCCCAACCGAACAGTGCTGACAACCTTCTTATGCATCCTTTGCACCTGGATTTTACCAGTCCTTCTTTCAAAATGTTCCAAGGAAAGTGCCGGCCAAATAGCTCAGTGGGCCAGGGTTTGATCCCTGAGCCTGCCACGCTGGACCTGCCTCCGGGGCACGCTGAGAGGGTGATTGAGACCGGGTGTGGTGGTGAGGGCCTGTGATCCCAGCTTTTGGGAGGCTGCAAACAGGCGGATCATTATGAGTTTGATTTAGTAGTGAGATCTTGAACACCCTGTAGACCCTGCCCTAAAATACAAAAAAAAAAAAAAAGTGTTCCCAGGAGGGGAAAGATCCTTTGGATGAGTGGAGAACAGAAGTGGATCCACCACCCGTCTCCCTTCCACACAAGTTCCTGCTCCCAATTTTTCCTTCCACCTCAAGTCTTAAGGATCTTAGTTCAGCTAAAAAAGCTTCAGGAGGAAAGCAAGGTTATAACTTGAGGGTGGTATCAAAAGCCTATTTCTATTAGAGGTAGCACCTATCAATATGGCGTGAAGTAATTGGGTCTGCAATGACTAACTTCTAACAATAGGTGACTTTTATTGAGGGCCCACCTCAAAGTTTCCCAAAAGGAGTTTTACACTTCCATATCTGCTGTTGAAAAACTGCCCTATGCTGCCAGCCTGCTGAAAACCAGATTATGTTCTCAAATCTCCAGCCTTGCCTCCTTATCCTGAAACCAGACACAGGGACTGCAGTCTAGTACATAGCAGAGACCATTCTACTGCAAAACTAAAACCACATGTTCTTCCAAATACAAATCAATTCAAATTGTATAATCCTATCACGTAACCCAATTAGTTCATGGAGAGGATACAGAAAGAATAAACAGCTCTTGAAGTATTCAGGTGTGTAAAACGTTCAAAATGGTCTAGGACATTGGAGAACCCATGTCACACGTGCCGCAGCAGGTTGAATCACTGAAAGCGCTAAAATGTTTAAACGCTAGGTGTGACGTTGACACTTGTGTACCACCTCCCACTGAGGAGGCTGAGGCAGGAGGATCACACATTTAAGGCTAGTCTGGGGAACTTGGCAAGACTCTACCTCAAAAATAAAAAATTAAAAGTTTGGGATGTAGGTCAATGGTAGAGTATTTACTGATGATGTGAGGCCCTGGGTTCAAAACTTGGTGCTACATTAAAAAAAAAAAAAAAAAAAGTCTGAGATAGATGGGGCTACAATGAGTTCATCCTAAAATAAATCTGCCTACTTCCCAGCAGCATATAAACTTCTCTGTGGACTAGTTTCTGCTGCTAAAGGGGGTCCATCAATTCTGAGTCAAACGAGAAAAGCAGCAGCCCTGGTATGTGCAGGGGGTGCCAGTTTGGTGGTCTGATGGGGCTTTTAAAAAATGATCACATTTATAGAAAGGGTTGAAAACAATATTTTGACTATAGAGATTTCATGTTTGTAAAGGATATTGTTTGGGAATTTCCTCCAGTGTTTAGCGGCTTTGTGTTTTGAACACACTGATTGATTAATTAATCTACAGCTGCTTCTGGGTGCGTGGCAATTTTCAGTCTTGTTGCTATGAGACAGAGACTGCTCTGAATCCGCCAATGTGACAGGCCTGTGAAGAGCCCAGACTCTGCCCACTGCGCCCTCAAGTGGTCATGCTGAAAAACTGCTAGTGAAAATACTTTCTTCCATTGTTCTCTAAGCGACCCTCTTTCAATGGGAATTGCGTGTTCTTTTCATGTTCTGCAGTGAGGATTTTTCTTTCCTGTGACAAATGAATCAGGCTACAGCAAATAGAATGGCGAAGGTAACAGGATGCTAACTACCTGGTGGAAAACATTTTAGTTTGCCCCTAATTTCACCTCTTGGCCTGGATTTCCTCTTCTAAATGGCTAAGTCTCGCCAGCTCTTCTCCTAGAAAAGGCTAATCTGATTCTTTTATATATGGTCCTTACAGAGGAGCATACCCTCCAAGCTAATTTTGTTCAAGTTTTCTCCCTCAAAATTGGTTATGTTGCTCAAAAGTGAATTTGAACAAATGGCAGCAAGGATGGAGGCCACCGAGAAAGGTAATGTCAACCTAATCTGACTCTGCTCTGCGCATGCTTGATGGAAATGGACCTAAATGATCCTTTCTGAGCAGAAGACTGGACTGGCCCACATAAGTGCGTCAGGGCAGGACGTGCTTGCTTCTTAGAAGCAGGCTGGTGGGATTCATGATTTCATGGAGGTTTCGAAGATGGGAGGGCCAGGCATGGCAGGGCACGCCTGCAATCCCAGCACTCGGGCTTGTTTGGAGGCTCCATGAGCCCAGACGTGTGGTGAGCCTCACTGTGCAGCTGCCTAGAGCCTAGGACCGCTTTCTTCTCCACTTGCCTGTCTCCCTATGTCTTCATTCTGGTTTTTGCTAAGTAAACACCAAGTTGTGACCGCTGTTTATTTATGTTGATACAGGGTCTCGCTACGCAGTTCGGACTCAAAATGATCCTCCTGTCTCAGCCTCCCTAGTGCTGAGATCACAGGCCACCCCACGTTCCAGGGCCGGCATGATGTGGTACCGGGGACTGAGCTCGGGACCCTGCGCGTACCAGGCAGGTGCTTAGACTGTTGAGCTATCGCCCTCACTGTGAATGTTCTTACATTGCAGAGACTTAAGATACTGAGACTCAACCGGCAACATAGGTCAGAGGTCTGAAGCACTTGCTTAGGCAAGCTACAGCAAGGGCACAGAGACCGTGATTTGATCCCTGGCACCAGATGCTGTGCCAGCCTCATCTCCAGGGTGGGCTGAGCCAGTCAAAAATAAATAAATAAATAAATAAATAAATAAATATCCTAAGACTCTCACTCTTAGTCATTATTTAAATATAATACTTTTTTTTAAATCTCTACAACAGTAAGCTGTATGAGGTTGTCATTCTGAGTTTCTACCTACTGAGATAAACTCACAGAACATTAAAGACAGAATGGAGTTTAGTAATCATCTAACTCCTTTAAGCTAGGCCTAAAACTAAAACTGAAACAAAATTTTTATAATTTAACATTTTGGAATTTTAGAAAAAGAATATTCCGCTTAAAAAAAATAAAACACTACTTCAGGGGTCTTTTCTATTTTCTAATAAGTCTGAATTATAGAATGCCAAGGTCAAGGGAGATAAACATCTGGATCAGTTTGCCAAGAAAAATGTGAAGAGGACATAAAGAGAAAGTAAAGTACGAGATACTCCTTTCATCTCTTCAATTTGATTAAAGGGAACATCTCAGGAGCATTAGCTTGGGGCTGGGGAGATGGCTCAGTAGAATAAGCGCTTGCCTGGCAAGCACAGGGGGCTGAGTTCAATCCCTGGTTCCACAAAAAAAAAAAAAAAAAGGAATTAACTCTATAGATGCTATGTGCATTAAATGTTTCCTTATTCTTTGTACTCGATTTATACCTCAACCTTCTTTCCTGGTCTGTAAGAAGGAAATGGACAGCTTCCTTTTATATCACAAACATTCAGCTCCACAAGTCCAAGAAACAACTCACAGCCAGGGAAAAGCAAAGGGGCAGGTAATGCTAATTAAACTTCATCTAATAGTACTGCCTGAGGCTGCTTCCTGTAATCTCAGTACTCTGAGAGCTGAAATAGGAAGATTATAAACTCACACCCAGCCTAAGCAAACACTTGGTGTCTAAATAAATAAATAAATAAATAAATAAATAAAGGGCTGGGGATGCAGCTCAGTGTGAGGAAAACCTGAGTTCAATCTCAAGTACATTCAGAGTTCTAGATTTTTTATTTTGTATTTTATTTTGACACAGGATCTTGCCAGGCAGTCCAGAATGGCCTTGAACTGAACTCAGAGCAATCCTCCTCCCGCAGCTGCCTGAGTGCTAGCACTCAGCATTATACTGGCTAAATTCTAGTTTTGTTTTTTTTTTAAAAGAATGGTAAGATTCTCTTCAACCTTATAGTTCCACCACGGTTGTGATCAGAAGGCCCAAAGAGACATGGTTGGACGTGACCACTCTTGTTCCTTATAACAAGACATTTGTTCTTTATAAGAACAAGACATCTGTCATGCTAAGGAAAGAGTACAAACTTGCATATAGAATATTGAGTCTCAATGCCAGCTTTGTCACATCCAAATTTGGGCTTGTCACATTACTTTTGAGTTCATTTCCTCATCTATAAAACAAATAATAATAAATACATCACAGGGGTCCAGGGAAATAGCTCAGTGGCATAAGTGTCTGCCTGGTGTGGAACTAGCTCAGTGGTCTAAGTGCCTGCCTGGCAAGCGTTAAGGACCTAGTCCCACCCCGGGCATGTTGAGCTGCTGCTACGACCAGGTATGGTGGTGCATGCCTGTAATCCTAGCACTGGGTAGGCTGAGACAGGAGGATCACTGTAAGTCCGAGCTGTGTAATGAGACCCTGTACCAAATACATAAAATTCAAAAATAAAATAAAATAAACACATCATAGAATTATTGATAAATGAACTATTGCATGTAAAACTGATGAACTGTTTGTAGCTCTTATTCACTAGGGCATGAAAATGCACACCAGTCTTGTCTGTAAGCCCTTTATTAATAGAAAACATTTCCTAAGTGAATTGGTCCTAGAATTGAAATCATGGAGCCCTGAGAACCAGAGAAAAAGTCTTGAGTTACCGTAGACAATGAGGAGCGTGAGCCTGGTGGGCGCTGGGGGAGGGGGTAGTGCTGTGACCTGGAAGGAAAGGAAGCTCTGGCAGGAGCACAGGACTTGCGTCAGAGCTGCTAGGAGAAAGGGGAAGATAATCCTTGTCTTTTCTGTCCTGGTAGATGGTGACAGGGCCCAGCAGTTGAGGATTGTTGAATTGCACAGCACAAAGAAATACCATCTGTCACTTCTCCCTTTGATATTTTCTGGATATGCCTAGCAAGAGCACCTGCTCATTTGATTGTGGGACCCAGATATAAAGAAACATCACATCGAATGTGGAATTTTCAAGACCTCGTCAGTAGCTTAAAGTAGGATGAAATCAAGAGAGAGAAACTTCAGCAAGAACATAAGCATTATTTCACTATGAATTCTGATTAGAACCCAATTATAGGCGACTTTCCAGCAAATTCCAATATATTCCAATACATGAATTGCCTTCCATGGCAGATTTGGCCAGTGATTACTTGGGAAAAAGTAATGTGAAAACATTTTCAGTATTAACTCTTCCTAAATGCCTAAAGAAATAAATACATGTTCCCAAAATGTAGAACATGAGGGATATCACTGAAACATAAGTCTATAGTTATAAAACTTCAGTAGAGAGAAGAAAAAGAAAACAAAACAGAGTGGAATTATTAACCAAAGATTCTGTCCTAATGGTCGATAAAAAGTGGAAAAGAATTTTTTGTGCATCTCAAGTAATACAGTAAAAGAATGACCACAGTTAAGGTGAATGCTTTTCCTAAAACAAAAAGCAACTAGTATAAAAGTCTAGTTTTTAGACTTTAAATAGTCTATAATCAACAAATAAATGCATTTTACAAAATAACTCAGAAAGTTGAGTGAAAAATATGTAAATAACTTGTTTTAAAGTTTTTTTTTTTTTTAATCTCCAGTGCATAACAATAAGTGAAAGAATACTGAGAAATTAGACAAAAGTATTTGGTGGATTTGAGTTAATGGGCCAAGCAAGCTTCTTTTCCTTGGCTTCTCTGTCAAATGAATCATAGATTGAGTCTTTGGTTATAGTTATGGCCATGGGAGGAATTTCTGAAATGCCAACGTAGTTTTTTTTGGCCATCCTTGAGCTTGTTGTGATAGTATAGGCATTGCTTCGATAACATTTCATCGAGGACATGCAAAAAGTCTCTTTCATCCCCCTCCTAAAATTGGCATTATAAATTGAGTAAAGAGTCGGCTTAGAGGCTGAAGAACTAAAGGATATCCATGTGATCGCTGTGAAAACAAGGGAACTTCTCTTATAGTCTTGGTCATGGGGGTGCCAGAGCTGAGCTACATGAAAAGGCAGCCAGGAGAACAAAAATAAGAGATTTAAAATGAGGAACATCTTGACTGTTTTCACTTTTGTCCTTGGGACAATGTTCATTGTCCTCCTCACCGTTCGACCATCAGAGCCTATTCTCCAAATATACTTTATGACTTTCTGGTAGAATAAGATTATGAGGACAGATGGAATCACAAAGCCCACTAAGAAGTGGATGACAGTGTAGGCAGTCCCTTCCCAGGAGGAAGGGAGAAAATAGTTACAGTGACTGTCCCAGTTGGAGCCATAGAAAAAAAGGATGGGGGTCACAAAGGCTGCTTCAAAGATCCAGGATGCTGCGATCATTTTCTTGGCCTTTTCTCTGGATACCTTGAAGCTCAGTGGGTAAACAATGGTGTAGAACCGGTCTATGCAGATAGAGAGAAGAACATAGATCTGGACACCCGGAGTGAGATACTGAAAGTATCGTACCACCTTGCACATGGCACTACCAAGTGTCCACCTTCCAGTGGTGAACTGCAGCAGGACAAATGGAGTGCTGGCCACACTGATGAGAAGATCAGCACATGCCATGGAGACCACAAAGTAGTTGGTGGTGGACTGAGTCCTCCTACTCCTATGGATGACCAAACAAACCAGGGAATTGCCCAAGATAGAAAACAACCACAGAGTCCCAAAGAAAATGCTGGCTGTGGCCACTTCCCCGGGTTTCAGTCCATACTGAAGGTCTGTTCTGTTGCTCATCCGCCTGTGCTCCTCATATAATTCCACTGGGTCATGGCTTGGCAGAGGCGCGGCTGTTTCAGTGCAGCTGTGATTCTGGAGGGGCATCAGAAGCGAAGGAACAACCAAAGGTGGCTTGATGTTATCCATTCTGTGAGCAAAAACCATATTCACTTTTTGTCTCTTAGTTCTGGATAAGAAAAGAAGAATGAGGCCTCCTGTTAAAAATGGTATCATATAGACTGACTACTAAAAGTAACAATCTAATCTGATACTTAGATTGGTTATCATTTGTCAGTGAGAAGGACTGGTAGATTGGGGGAAAACATTACTATCCAGAAAATGTTCTGGCCCCATTTCTTTTTCTCTTTAGAATGAGCTCAGCCTCTCTCTGGCCTCATCATCTCCTGATCCCTAGTCAGATATAGCAGAACTCATGCCAAGCCCCCTTCCTATACTTGGCATTGACTTCTTCCCTCACTGGGGGACTCATAGAGGGCCTTGAAGCTCAAATCTGGCCTATTGTAAAGGCTTTACTACCAGCTGAAAAACTTGGAATTCTGAGAAACTACGTGAAAAGTTCCTAAATGTCCTAACAGTGATACAATAAGGCTGCAAGAGGGGAAAATTGAGAAAAGAAAACACACAGATGTTGACTATGGAAACAGCTATGTAACAGGATTCTCCTGGGAAAGACCCTGCCTGACCAACTACAGACTTTCTATTACCAAAGTATTATGGTAACACACAGCAAGCAAACTACTATCAATTAAGGCAAAAGTAGCTCCTACATTAACAACAGACACATACAAATCGTCTGCTTTTCACCGGTTATTGTACTAACAGATGTACTAATAGATGCAGTCCATATATTAATAGTGTGCCACCTACCAATGACATATGTTTTGATACCACTCTGTGGTTCTTGTTTCATAAAATAACACTGACTGAAGAATATACAAGATGTACTGTCAGGGGTGTAGACAGATTGCTACAGACCTCAGGACAGTCAGCTGCGACTAAAAAGAACAAAATGTTACTGATAGCATTTCTCAGCAACTTTAAAAAGCTTAGGATGTTTACATATGAAAATATCATCATAATAAATTTAACCACTACTTTATACTTTTTGTACTATTCAATGATTAAAAATTACTTTTTAACAGATTGTATACATGTAGTTCATTTGATTAAAACAGGTGATTTTGGACACAGTTGGATTATAAAACTCTCATTTGGTCTGAATGTATTAAGTAGAAAGAGAACCTGTAACAATTGAGTCCATAATAACCACAACAAACTATGGTTATTAAGGTAAGAGATAAATATGGGTATTTTCAAAATTTTACCCAATAAAAGAAAAAGGCCCTGGCAGGGCAACAGCCACTGTGCTTTCAGAGTCCACCCGGCCTAAGGCACAAGGGATGCTGCTGCGCACCAGCTCTAGCAGGAGCCTCTCCATCCCTTCTGTGAATACGCCCTAGTGACAAATGTTTCTGGTGTGCCAAGCAGAATAAAGAAAGGTTCTTAAGGAAAGAATAGTTCTCACTGACCCATTTTTTTCTTTGGAAGGTTTTTTCCCCCTTAATTTCTAGGAGTGCTTATAGTATCCTCACCAAGAAACTAAATCAACAGAGGTATGGTGCTTAGGGTTGTGTGCCAAATGCCAGAGCCGCGTATCATTTTCAGGTTTCTTTTGTCCATGTAGCAGCCCTACCTGAGTTCTCAAAGAGAAATGTAAAATAATTTGATGTTTTGATGATTAAAAGACCTTTAAGCATGCTGCCAAATATTAGGCAATTGTAAGAAAGCAATCATACTTTCCATATTAAAATAAATAAATAAATAAACATGGTGAAAACAGCACTCTCCTCCTACCAAAAAACCAGGACATATGCTCTAAGATTAATACTGCCCTAGAAAACCTGGAATGCAGGACCCTCATTTATAAAACTGAAATAATCTTTTCACCTTTATTTGTGCAAAACCTGTAACATTCCAAACCACTTAAGACGATTAAAGAAGGCTTAAAAAGTAAAACAGACAAGCAATTTTCCCACACAGAAAGCTGCAGCTCTCTGGGCTACTTCTGACTGTGGGACCTAAGTAGAGCAGGGGTTGGTACCACCGGCGCTATTCCTCGGTCAACACACTGCAAACCTGTAGCCTTTCATCTCCCCTTCCTCTCACTGCAGAACTGCGAAGGACACTCAAGATCGGCTACAGGGACAGCCCTGCTAGTCTTCCTTCCGTCCTTTCCTCCTGCTGCTTCCCACAAGTGAGTGTGCTGACTTCTCCAGCCAATGAGAAGCAGAGCCTCTCCACGGTCAAAAACTGAGGGAGGGAGCTGGAGAAGTCTAAATCCGGGGCTCCCTGATGGTAGCACGATTTTCTGACTGCAATTTTCTGACTGCAGCTCCGCTCACTCACTCAATAAAGCAAAAAGCTATGCGAGTATTTGAGAAACAGACTAGTAAGTCCTATAAAATATGAAATAAGCAGCCTACCATATTATAACAAAATTTGACATTAATTATAATTAACTGCTAAAAACAGACATTTACAGGGAGTTAGGTAATGGAGAAAAATAGGGAGCTGATTTTAACTGGGGTAGGGAAGATTTTACAAAGCTGAGGTTTGAGCTATGGTTGCAGGAGGACTTACTTAGAAAGACAAGAACAACAATAACAAAAATACTGCAGAATAGTGAACTAGCATGGAGAACGACTTTGGGGGTCATCTCTCTGGGCTGACCTTTTGGGGGCCATTTTCCCCACATAGACAATTCCCTCCAGACCATACCTCACAGAGTACACAGTTTGTAAGTACCCTACAATCACACTGACCTCAGCTTCCCCATGTTCTCTGTGATAGGCTATATTTTCCACATTCATGGGCTGAAATGTGGTCAGATGGGGGATAAAGAATATTAACATATCCAGAACGCTTGTGGTGCTTCAGGCAGCCCGTAGTTCTTCACTGAAGCATTTTCCAAGTTTGTTTTGCTCTTGCTTAGCAATGCACTGAAATTTCCCAGGGAGCTTTTAAAAATACTCATGCCTGGGTCTCTCGCCCTTGTGATTCTACTTTAAATGATCCACAGTACTGCCTGGGCACTGGGAAGTGCCTACGTTCCCCCAGGTGCTACTATGGTGTAGCCAAGATGAAGAATCAGTGCCTTAGAATTACATCTGTGTTTCTGCCTTCTTCACTGAAGCATGGGCTCCTGGGGGGCAAGTACTTCTCTCCATGCTCTGTAGCTTCCACTGAATTTCTTTCTGTCTTTTTTTAAAATTTTATTTATTTATTTATTTATTTATTTAGTGTGTGGCCAGCTCAGCCCACCAGGGGGCGGGGCTGGCTGGCATGTGGTGCTGGGGGATCGAACCACGGTCCCTGTGCTTTGCTTAGCTTAGCTTGTTCTAAGTAGGTGCTTTAGACCACTGAGCCATCTCACCAGCCCCCCACTGAATTTCTTTACATTAGTAATCGCTGATTAAATATTTACTAAATTGGGTCCATAAGGACAAACAACTGAAATGACTCCTATTCTCTGTGGCTCTACTAGAATGAAATGCAGGGATAGGAAATCACTGTGTTTGAGGGAGCTGGAACACTGGTGACTATGGTGATAGAGGAAAATATAACTCCTGGTATACCAGAGCACAATAGGTAAAACTGAAGTCACTCAGGTCAGCTGCTATGTGAAACAGGAGCCTCACCTAGGGAGAGATAAAGTAGTTTGGGTGTTCTCAGACAGGTCTTATACCCTGATCCAAAAAAATATAATTATAATCCTAGCGTTCCAAAAGAAAATTTCACAAAAGCCTTTCCTGCTCCATTAATTTTGAAATAAATGTCTTCCATAGTGTGTATGAATTACAAAGGCTATTTAATTAGTAATTACATGCAGAGGCACTCATATACTGTAAGTGCAGGAGCGACAAGAATCATCATCTCTCTTGCTCCATCAACCTCGCTCCAGACTGAAACTGCCTTGTGATATATTCCACTGGATAGAGTACAGAAGGCCCTTATTTATCTTTATTTATATATTATCTGAAAGAGGACTCATTTGCCTATCAAATTATCTATCTATCTATCTGGGCTGTAAGAGATGTGTGATAATATGTAGGTGGAAAGAAGAGTGATAGGTTAAAAAAAACTGGGGGCTAGAAAGGCCTCTGCAATGAGGGAACTTAGGTAATCTAAAAGGGGTATATGCTTTTTCACTTGGTTTTATTTTGCATGTTTGCATTCCCCATTAGGTTATTAATTCCTTGAAGACAGAGACCATGTCTTTATCTCTACATCCCTGGGGCACATAGATATTAATAAAGGTGTAATGAATACATGAATGGATACTTGCTAATAAAAGTTATGGCAAAATTCTGGGATATTTAATCCCCCTAGTTCTGGGGATGGAATAGGGCCTCAGTATGCTAGTTAAGTGCTCTACCACACAGCTATACTCCTAGCTTCATGGAATTCTTTTTCATATAATTTTTATTAGTACACAGGTGTGGTGCCCAATGATCACACTCATTGTGGGGAGCAGGCACACGTAGTAACTGATCTCAATTCTTTTCATTCTACTTCTCTTCTTTTTCTCTTCCCTCTCCCATCCCTCCATCTCAATATCCTTAGCCCATTTACCAAAGATCTATCTCCCTATTTGTCTGTCTTTTCTTTTGTTCTTTAAATTATTTGTACTTTGGGCTTCTAAATAAGAGAAGTCAGGGCTTTGTCAGATAGCTCAGTTGTTTAAAAAGCTGCTTGGGTAAATGTAGGCAGGTGCATAGGACTGCGGTTCAAACCCCAGCTCCAGAAGTTGTACCAGACTTGCCCCTAAGGTAGCCTGAATTAGCCAAACAACAACAACAACAAAAACCTCCTTCAATAAGAGAAGTCATGCAATATTTAATCTTTTGTGTCTGATTTTTTTTTACTTAATATTATGATCTCACCATGAACATTCTTAAATGGGCCTCCCCAAGGATTATTAATTCTATAGAAAATTAATCTGCACTTGATTGTGCTATTTACTATTTGACTAGAACCCAGACACTGTGAGGTTACATGTCAACTTGTAGATTTCTGTTTGGCAGAAAAAAATAACACTGAAGTTTACGTTACAGATGTACTTACTGCCTTGTAGACATTGACCAGTTTTATGTCTCCTTAGCTGAAAATTATAATGCTGATTTTTTTTTTTTAAACTCTCATTAATGTTTGTAGTACAAAATGATCACATTCACTGTAGGAAATCAGTACATGTCCAGAACACATGCTGTTGGGTTTTTTGTTGTTGTTGTTGTTATGTTTTGTTTTTCATGCCATTCTTCAAAGGTCTTGGAACCAACTTTGATATTTTTTATTTATTTTTGGTACTGGGGATTGAACTCAGGACCTTGCGCTTGCCAGGCAGGCGCTTATACCACTGAGCTATTTCCTCAGCCCCTTGGAACCAAGTTTTTTTTATCTCACTGGTTCCTTCAGCAATCAGTTAATAAATTTGACGTGTTCATTTATGACTTAAGTTAATGATTGTAACTTATTGAAACATCACAGGTCAATGGAGGGGTTGCCAGATAAATACAGGAATGGAAGCTATAAGAGGGAGAGGAGGACTGCAAAGGGGCATGAAGAGCACAGATGCTGAGCTCCATGCTGCCAAGGGCTATTCCTGGCTAAGTATGTATCGACGGCTGCTTAGGAATCAAAAAACCCTGATTTCTTTTTCCTTCCTGAAATTATAATGATTCCCAAACATCCTCACAATATTGGAAGGCTATGCTTATTTCTGGGATTTATTTAAAGCTTTAACATCAAGTTCAAATTTTATAGTTTTAATAAAATACAGTTACAAGTAATAAAACAGAAACATTTTCTGTGCCATGGGAAGTATCTGCTAAGCTTAAAACCATGGAGATAAGCTCACCGACTAAATAGTGGTAATATTAATTACAGTGATGACAATAGTTACAGCATTAATACTGCCTAGAGTTAGTCATCGTTATGATGAAGTACTTCTTACCCCTTCAAGGCAGATAACAATATTAGCTCAGTTTTACAACTGAAAAAACCCTTAATGTCATCTCCCAGATCACACAGTGGAAAGAGGTCACTTCAGGACTGAGGCAGTGCTCCTGCTCTTACTTAACTACCACTGGGGCTTCGTGCCCCTTGAGACCACAAAGGGCTTGATCAGAATCAAGAGGGTCAAGCTGGCTGTGCATATGTAAGTCTTTCCTGATTACTCTTCTAAAATAAGAACATAAACTTATTCCTCTTGCCTACCCACAGATACATCTGCTCAAGACACCAGCTCAGAAATACGTGACACAGTGAACACTTAAAAAAAAAAAAAAAAAAAAAATCATGCCTACCATGTATTGTAAGGAGGCTTAGCACCAAAACTGCAGGAGACATGCTGGTCTGGAGAGAAAGCTTTACTTCAGAATAAGTGTGTAAGAAGGTTGTAAATTCAATAAGACTGACAATACACTTACCTTTTAAGTACAATGAAAGCAGAACTTTAGGCTTGAGTTTCAATTGAGGTGAAAAGTCTGGTCAATGGTATTATACAAATAGAAAACTGTCTTAAATTTTTCATCAGTTTGTTTTAGAAAATACCAAGACAGTAGGTATTTTTTTTTTTTAATTGAGTTGTATGTAGGCTTGAGCTGCCTATACATAAAAAAGAGAAATGCCTGTGACAGGCATATAGGCTCCCCCCAACGAACTACACCTTCATGTTCAATGACATCAGATGGATGAGTCAGATATGGTAGGAATAGTCACACCATAGAAAAGGACATATGCCACAAATCAGATTGTTTTATTTTTTCCATGACAGAGCTAGTTATTAAACATTTACCAACATACCACTTCCAGGAGGGAAGGGTTTACAAGGCAACCTATCCTGAAGTCCTGACCTTACAGAGGCCATGCAGGGGCTTCATAAACTTCCTGACACTGCCTCACTTTCGGGCCCCAAGCTAAGGCTCTGGTGGGGAAAACTATTGAATTAAATGCATTCCTGAACTATTGAAAGCCATGGTAGTCAACAGTACAACTATAGAGGACAAACAGGAAAACTAGCGTGTGCAAGGTATGTTTTCAGTATGTACCACCTGGACAGGACTGACAGATCAAGTACAAGCTGCCCAGTTAAGTGTGACTTCTATATAATAGTTTAGCCAAGCATGTTGCATATAATATCCCATTCAATATTTAACAGATATCTCATATATTTATTTGATAAATTTGGCAAATCTAAAACAAGAACATAATATTCTGCTGAAAAAAATAATTATGTTTCATCTCATAATACAAGCAGTATTAGCCAGACGTAGTAACACACACCTGTAATCCCAGCACTCAGGAGGCTGGGGCAATAGGAACACCTTTCAAGGGGATGATTTTATAGTAACAATTATTTTATCACTTTTACTTTCACACAAATTCTAAAATGTCAGAAATAAAACGAGTCAGCTCCCTGGTATGACATCAGATACCCAGAAAGGCTGCCATCTCTCCAACTGGTTTCATAATTAAATAATTCTTTTAAATCAGTGTCTCCATTAAAATGCAAATTTTCCTTTCTTTCTCCCTCTCCCCTCCTGCATCCTCCTATTGGTGAATTAAACTGTCTCTTTGCACTGAGCATACCCCCCTTTTTTATTGGGATAGGGTCTCACGAAATTGCTAAGTTACTCACACTGGGCTTGAACTTGTGATCTCCTGCTTGCATACCACAGTGCTGGGATCACAGGCATGTACCATCACTATGCCAAGCTAAAATGAAGTGTTTCTTTTAAAAAGAAAAAAAAATTTTTTTTTCTTTCACATTTTGTCAGTAGCAACCTCCCAGACCCATTCAAACTGAGAAATCTACAGTCTCAGTGAAGATAAATGTGGGCCTTTGTCTAACAGCTGCACTAGTGTCAATAGAACTGTGGTCTGAGGGTGTGACAGAGTTGAGCTGTTCTCAACCACTGGTGTGGCTCCAGAGGCTGAGGCTGGACCCTCCACGGTGATTCTGCTAGGCAGAGCTGAGGAAAATTCTATAGGTCATGACCACAGTCTGGTATTTGCAGATAAGCCCTACCTCGATCCCAAAGAAAGGCTGAAGGCATAAACTATCCTGTTTAAGAGTTTGCCACCTACTGCTGAAAAACAAATTGCAGATCTGGCACAAACCTGGGCTTGGATTGCCCTCTAGTGCTGAATCAGTGACAACACATCAAAAGCAGACACAGTCACCCTGAATTTAGGGTGTTAGCCTGTGCTGAGCAGATTCAGAAAAAAATTCAAGAAAGCTGCTTAAATTTCTGGAAAGACAGGTTAAAAACAAAGACAGTTTATGAAGATTTTAATAAATGCCTAATCCTTCAGTGTACAGATCACACTGCAAAAACAAGCATCAAGAACTTTCAGGGAACCAGGATATCACCTAATAGTGAAAAGCAGGCACCAAAGACTAAAAGGGAGCTGGGGAGTTGGCTCAGTAGAATAAGCGCTTCCCTGGGAAGCACAAGGGCCTGAGTTCAATCCCCCGCTCCGCAAAAAAAAAAAAAAAAAAAAAAAAAAGACTGAAAGGATAGTAACTAATATGAGTAATCTCTCAAATGGAGAATTTAAAACTGCTGATTTAAGGAAACTCAATGAGCTTCAAGAGAATATAGGGAAGTGATTCGATAATCTAACAGAGAAGTGGAAGTAATTTAAAAAATCAAACAAATTTTGGGGCTCAGTTGAGCATGGTGATGCATTCCTACAATGGCAATTACTTGGCCAAGACAGGAGTTCAGGTTCAAGGTCAACCTCAATAACTTAATGAGAAGGAGGAAGAGGGGGAGGAAGGAAAAGGGAGAGGGGAGGAAGACAGGCAGGCTGGAAGGAAGGAAAGGAGAGAGAGAGGGAAGGAGGGAGGGGGAAGGACAGGAAAGAAGACAAACAGGCAGGCAGGCAGGTAGGCAGGCAGACAAAAAAAAAGAGTAAGAAAAGGCTTGGGATGTAGCCCCGTTGTCGTAAATGCCTGCTTAGCATGCATGAGGGAGGTCCTGGGTTTGATACCTAGTAATGGGAAAAAAAAAAAAAAATGGCTATAGTAAGACCCTTACCTAGTGATAATTACGTGAGATGTAAATAGGTTAATTCTCCAATTAAAAAGACAGAAATTTCCTAAATGGATTTTTTTTTTTAAAAAAAGCCAATTATATACTGCTTACAATAAATCCATTTCGCCTTTAAGGACATGCATAGGCTGAAAGTAAAGGAATGGAATAAGACATTCCATGCAAAATGAAATAAAAAAGAAAGAAG
Source organism: Octodon degus (assembly GCF_000260255.1). NCBI lineage: Eukaryota > Metazoa > Chordata > Mammalia > Rodentia > Octodontidae > Octodon > Octodon degus. Next base: position 3,060,190 of record NW_004524588.1, read on the forward strand.
TAACCATATTTGTATCAGATAATATTAATTATGTAAAAAGCAGGAAAAAGAGACTTGGGATCAGCTAAGTGAGAGGAATTAACAATATATATATCAGAGTACTTTGTATAGAGTAAGTATTAGCAGACCTAAAGCAAGAAACAATCTATCATACAATAATATAGTGATGGGCTGGGGAGATAGCTCAGTGGTTTAAGCACCTGCCTGATAAGCACAAGGTCCTGAGTCTGAGCCATGGTACAAAAGGATGATGGTGATGATGGTGGTGATGGTGGTGATGGTGGTGATGATGATGATATGGTGAATCGTAACACCTCACTATCAACAACAGACATATCATCCAGACAGAAAATCACATTCTTGTGAACAGCACACTGAAAGTTATCTTAGAAAGGTACTATTAAATAGGCAAGAAAACAAGATCAACATTTTAAAAAACAGAAATAGTACTGAGTATCTTTTCCAACCATGAACACAGAACTAAAAATCAATAATTTCCTAATTTGTATATTAGAAAACTATACAAATACCTGAAAATTATTTGAACAACTAACAGATGAAGGAAGCAATCGAGAAAGAAATTTTAAAATTTCTTGAAATAAATGAAAATGGAAACACAGCATACCAAAACCTACTGTACAGACCTACTAAGACGGATGTTTGTAACCAATCACCAACTACACTGGAAAAGCGCAAAGATCACAAACAACCTAGCATCGCACCTGAAGGAACTAGAGAACAAGAACAAAATGAAACTAAAATCAGAGAAAAAAGTAAGATGGATCCGCAAAGAAATAACTGAAATAGAGACTAAAAAAACAACACAAAAGATCAATAAAATAAAGGTCTGGTTTTTCAAAAAATGTGAGCAAAATTAGCCAGGCCTGGCAGCACACGCTATAATCCTACCTAGGAGGCTGTCGCAGGAAGATTATAAATTCTAACCCATCCTGGGCAATTTAGTTTGACCCTTTCTTAAAATTTAAAAAGCAAAAAGCCAAAAAAAAAAAAAAAAAAAAAAAATCTGGGGATATAACTGAATTTAGACCCTGGATTCAATTCTTAGCACTGTAAAATAAACAAACAAGAAAAATCACCCAAATTTTCACAATAACCTTAGCTACACTAACAAAGAAAAATATAGAAGACTCAGATAAACAAAAATTGGAGATAAAAAGGAAATCACTAAAATTGACACCACAGAAATACAAAACATCATTAGAGCTGATTGGGAACAACTAACCATATGCTAGAAAATCATAATCTAGAAGAAATGGATGAACTTCTCAGTATACATGCCTTACCAAGATTGGGTCAGGAAGAAACACTAAATCTAAATTTTTTTTTTTTTTTTAAAGAAAACCTGAACAGTCCAATAACAAGCAATGAATCTGAATGTCAACAGCAAAAAGAAATGTAAAGCCCAGGACCAGATAGCTTCACTGCTCCATTCTACCCAACACTTAAAGAAGAACTAATACCAGTTCATTTTTACAGTATTCAAAAATAAGCAAAGAGGAGAGAATTATTGCAGACTCGTTCCATGAAGCCAGCATTACCCTGATACCCAAATTAAATAAGGACTCAAGAAGAAAAGAAAGCTACAGGCCAATATCCTCAATGAACAGAGATGCAAAAATCCTAAAAAAAAGTAGCAAACCAAATTTAACTCCATATTGAAAATATTACTCACCATAATCAAGTCAGATTCATTCCAGGGATACAAGAAGGATTTAACATATAAAAGTCAATAAACATACCACATTAGCCAAATGAAGGACAGAAGTCATATCATCTCAACAAATTAAAAAAAAAAAGGCCACTGATAAACTTAAACATCCTTTCATAATAAAAACTAAATGATGAAGGTATAGAAAGAACATACCTTGGAGCAATGAGGCCATCTATCATAAGTCAACAGCTAAATGGAGAAAATGTGAAAGGTTTTTCTCAAAGATCTGGAACATAAGAATGGCCACTTCCACCTCTTCACTTTTTGAGAAAGTGTCTTGCAATGTTATTTTATTTACTGATTGATTTCTGGTACCAGGAATCGAACTCGGGGCCTTGTGTTTGCCAGGCAGGCACTATACTGCTGAGCTGCATCCTGGGCCCAGTGTCTTGCTATGTTGCCCAGGCTGGTTCTGAGCTCCTGGCTTCAAGTGATCTTCCTAGCTCAGCCTCCCGAGTAGCTGAGAGGACTGGCATGTACCATTACACTCAGCTTGCACAGCTTGCACCACTTATCCAACATAGCCCTCAAAGTCCTAGAGAGAACAGTCAGGCAAGACAAAGAAACAGCATCTAAGTTGGAAAGAGGAAGTCAAATTATCACTGTTTGTAGCTGACATAATTTTATACATAGATAATACCAAATACTCTACCAAAGCACTACTCTAATAAAAAATTGAACAAACTTGCAGGATGCAAAACCAATACACAAAGTCGTTGGCATTTTGATATACCCATAATGAATGATCTGAACTAGAAATAAAACAATCTCCAGGATACAAAATCAACTTTTAAAAAATCAATTGCTTCAAGGGTCTGAGTTCAATCCCCAGTTCTGAAAAAAAAAATTGCTTTATTACACTCAAATAATTAACCAGCTGAGGAAAAAAATCAGGAAAATAATCTCATTAGCAATTGCTTCAAACAAACAAACAAATAAAAAAACACCCTAGGGATCAGTCTAAGAAGGTAAATTACCTCTATAATGAAAATTTTGGAACACTGAGGAAATTAAAAACACCAGGAAGTGGAAAAATCTTTCATGTCATGAAATGACAGAATACTTACTGTTAAAATGGCCATATTACCAAAATGGTCCATAAATCCAATGTAATTCCCATCAAAATCCCAATGTGAGGATTTAAAAAAATGTGACATTCCTCACTGAACTAGCAAAAACAGTCCTAAAATTCATACAGAAACACAAAAGATTCAGAAAAGCCAAAATAATCCTAAGCAAAAAGAGCAAACCTGGAGGCACTATAACACCCTATTTCAAATTATGCTGCAATACCACAGTGACAAAAATAGCATGCTACTGGCACAAAAACAGACACATAGACCAATGTAACAGAATAGAAACAAGCCCATGTAACTACAACCATCTGATTCTGAACAAAGGAGCTGAAAATATACACTAGAGAAAAAGCTTCTTTAGTAAATTGTGCTAGAAAGACTAGATACTTACTTGTAGAATACTAAAACTAGATTCTTCTCTCTCACCCTAAACAAAAATCAATTCAAAATGGAACAGAGACCTCAGTATTAGACCTGAAACTTTGAAACTTCTAAAGGAAAATACAGGGGACAACTTGAGACTATAGGTAAAGGCAAAGACCTCTTGCACAGAACTTCAATAGCAAGAGAAATAATAGCAAATATCAATAAATGGGATATGTTAAAGTTTCTATACAGCAAGGATAACAACAGTGAAGAGACCTACAGAATGGAGAATATCTTGACTAACTACTCTTCTCACAGAGGATTAATATCTACAATACACAAAGAGTTCAAAAACCTTAACACCAAAAAAATCAAATAGCCTAATCAATACATGAGCAAATAAATTGAACAGATAATTCTCAAGAGAAGTACAAATGGCCGATAAGTACATGAAAAAAAAAAAAAAAAGTACATGAAAAACATCTTCAACATCATTAGTCATTAAGGAAATGCAAATTAAACCTACACTGAGATTCTAGCTCACCCCAGTCAAGATGGCCATCATCAAGACAAAAAAGCAACAATTGTTGGTGAGTGCACACAGTGGAATGTAAATGAGTGCAGCCACTATGAAAATCAGTACGGAGGTTCCTCAAAAAACTAAAAGCAGAACTACCAGTTGATCCAGCCATACCATTCTTTGCTAAAAAAAACTTAAAGCAATTAAAATCAGTGTACTATAAGGATACCTACATAACTATGTTATTATAGCACAATTTGCATAACCAAGACATGGAAATGGCCTAGGTGGCCACCAACAGAGGAATGGCTAGCTGGGTGTGGTGGCATATACCTATAATGTGAGCATTCAGGAGGCCAAAGCAGGAAGATCAGTATGAGTGTGAGGCCAGCCTGGGCTACACTGTGAGTTCAATGCCTAACTACACAGCAAAACTTTGTATTAAAAATAAAGAAAAGTGAGTGGCTAAAGAAAATGTAATATACACAATGGGGTATTATTCAGCCGTTTAGTCACTTGCAGGAAAACAGATGGGGACACCTCATGTTCAGCAAACTAAGCTGAACTCAGACATCTATCAAATGTTCTTGGGTTTGGGATAATAGCTCAGCTGCACAGTGCACCTGCCTGACAAGCATGAGGTCCTGAGTTTGATTCTTCATACCAAAAAAAAGAAATGTTCTGCTTTGTAAAATCTAAAAAAGATGATAGACTCTCATTAGACAGAGGAAGGGAATAAGGAAAAGGGGGCCACGACAGTGTAAGGGTGAGCGGGGGGGGGGGG